>NC_051846.1:233453532-233460680 GCF_002237135.1 Teleopsis dalmanni | reverse complement strand
TGAGATTCAAAGTGGACATTTTGATTGTGCTTTTGCATTAACATATAATAGAAATGTCGACAAAGAGGGTATCCTGGGTATCTATATTCTTACGGATAAGACAATTAAAGTAGAGTACCTTTTATACTACTTTTTATTGACGCAACAGAGCTTAAAGACTTACTTTAAGTCCAGAAGAGGTACTATGGACCAGACGGTTACAGTACCATATCTTTTTAATAATAAATAAATAAGTACGATGACAATTATTATTCTAATAATTTTTTTTATCTGTTAGTATCATTAAGGTTTTTCCCATTAAATATTAACTCTACGGGAGCAGGAAGTTTATTTCTTTAATTAATCTTTGGTATGCTAAAGAAGTACAATTTTAAATGTTAAGTTTATAAAAATTTTAAAAAGAGTCGGAAATTAACTACTCACAAACTGTCTAGTGTCAGGTCTTAGGTTTATTTTCGATACTTAAGGTAAAAAAACTAAACCATTGCTGTCATGGATGGATTAAATTGCATAATGGGAGCTTTCTATCTGATGTTTTAATCAGGCAGAATCTGGTTATAATACAAGCACTTACATTAAATATTAACAGCAGCAATGATAAAAGAAGTGCAAGAAACCTGAGGTTAGAGAAATTTTAATACATCTTTGGTATTATAACTAACAACTTTGATATTAGTTTGAATTATTTAAAAATTCGTTAACGAAACACCTTTTAAGTCATTTGTAGGGATAACCTTTAAGAAGTCTTATCTGGTATCTTTATGGATTTATGAGATCTATGCGTATCCTTTGTCATCCAAATTCACTTATCTATTAAACAGATTGAATTTTTTAGAACCCTTTGATGTAACAAAATTTATTTATATTTATGTATTAATTTTTATTTACTTTTCCAAATTTACCAAAAATTAAACAAAAACTTTAAACCTTAAATTTCCTTAAAGATGTATTCTAATGTGAAAACCATATTCTCTACGTTAGCAAGTTATCTACGCGCGTGTATTAAAAAATTTTTTCTACTTATTAATTTTCAGATACATTCGTATATCTGAGTAGGTACTTCATTTAGATAATATACTATAAGCTATGCTTCGTATGTTTCCTTTATTCTTTTTTCTATAAATATTTTCGATTTACTTAGTATGAATTCCTTCTCTTCTTATCAGCAATGAAATTATTACGCCCTTTTATTATGTCTTCTTACGTTTTTTATAACTTTCTCCACTCATCAATCTTCTGGATATGATAAGTCGTGCGTCATATAATCTTATAAGCTTTGGGCGACTCAACATCAACATGTTCTGCAAATAGTTTCGGATATTAATAAATTTAAACAAAACTTATAAAAATAAATATTTTACCCTAAAATGAATAATAGACGAGGTCCAATTTATTCTTTGAATTTTATCAATTGCTAAAGAGAAAATGTCAGTCACTAGCTTTAAATTATGAACATATTTGTCAACAACTTGATGAAAGTCAATTGACCGTGTCTTGAAACATGAATCATAACTCACAACAATTGAAAATGGTGAATAAAATAAACCAGCTTCCTTTGAAAGTACCGCCTCCGGAACTATGTTCTGTGTGACTAAATGCCCGCCCATTATTCTATACATTGAACTTTGCATATTCGTATAGCAAATTGCTTCCTTACTGGCCATTATTAAGCCACCTTTATGTACTTCGATTCTCAGTTCATCAGCTGCATCCATTAGTAATTTGGTCAAGAGTTCTGAAAAAGCTGGTTTCATCATTACATGACAATCCCGCTTAGGAGGTCTATATAGTGACGTCCGTAAACCAGTTAGGTCTATAAAGTCATCTGGTATCACAAAATCTCCAGGTTGTATGCGTTCCATAAGTGAACAACCAGCAAAAACTGACAGCACATGCGTAACGCCCAATTGTTGGAGTCCCCAAATATTTGCACATGAATTAACGGCTTCAGGTCGTATGAAATTTTTCCGATTATGACGTGCTAATATTACACACCTCAAGCCGTGCAAGTCACCCTCCACAAAAGTATCACTCGGTGTACCGTATGGTGTATAAAACTTTAGCTCACGAATATTACTTAATTTTTTTTTCATTAAATCCTCAAACCCAGGACAGGCAATTATAGCAACCTTTATATGTATGAAATAGTTTGAAATTGATATATCTTAATCAAAATCAATTTTTTTAGTGTGGGAACTTACGGGAACTTACTTTAAATACAAACACTTGTGTAGCAGAATTCTTTATTAGATGTCTCATAAACTTTACTTTAGACATGTTCAGGAAGTTTATTGATATTTACTATTAACTTTTAAAGTCTAAACAGAGAATTTAGTACTATTTTATTGTTTTATAATTTGGAAATTTTTGGAAACTAAAATTACAGAAAACTATTTCAATTTATTGCATTATTTTATTTATAATGTTCTAATCATGTCATTTCAAATTTTTTTTAATATGATAGCTAAGTTTAATTAACAAATTATAAGTATACATATGTAGAAACCACCTCCCTTAAGATATATAAGAATGGGAAGAAAAATATTAGAATTTACTTTTATTCATAAATAAGTTCGTAAATCCAAAAGAATCTTTAGCTATCAATGATAAAATCAGAATTCGTCAGAATTAGACAAAAATACGTCTTACAGATGAATGCTTACATTAACCTTTTAGCCATAAATCTCGTCTCAGTGATTAGACACTCATGATGGAATAAGACCGTTCACCTATAGGCAAAGCGAAAGCTACTTCACCACTTTACTAAGGACCAAAGATCTTACTTCAAGTATTATATCGAATACTTGTAATGTTTGCGAAATAGTTTTAAGATTTATATGGTTAGTGTTAGTATTTAAGTGAGAAAAATGCATTTAAAAACAAAATGAATAATAAATTGTTATAGAAGAAGGGGAAGAGAACTATTTTTTAGAACTGGGATCGGTGTTGACTAGTAAAGTGAATAGTAGTAGAGGATTCTATTCACGAATTTCTCAAAAGAACTTATTTAATATGAATTATAAATCAAAATAAAATATAAACTTTCGAAAAATGAAATGGAAAGCTCAGTGATGCTGACCTTTGGGTTGCACACACCTGTAATTACAAAGGCATTATTTAGCTGTTACAGGTATTCTGACATATCACGCATACATTAACTTAGGCTTGGTTTTTTATTTATCGTATTAATTACATATACCATATTCCTACGTAGAATGAATTGAACAAAATTATTATAGTTACACCTTAGACTATGCAGCAGTTTATGTAAATATTGCTATATATGTGTGTACTCGTATTCGGTAAATACAGTACGAGTATTGAGAGGTTTCAGTGCGGAAATATTTGTATATATCTGAAGCTGTGTTTTTATCTGATTATTTAAATTTTATGCTTATTGCGTATAAATAATTTATTAGTGCCATCAAATAGCGTGAAAATAGTATGGTAAACCCAGTCAAATGCCATGGGAAATGAAAATTATATGTTTTACCCAAACATGTGCTAGCACATAGTTTGGCATGCGTATATTATAGTAGTGCGTCTATACATTGGTAAAATTTTCCGTGTACGAGTATACCCTTTGGTGTTAGGAGTACATGGAATATCGAATAATTTTCTAGTTAGTACATTTGATGTTAGCACTAATATTAAGCCAGAAGTATACAAGCATAGAAGTGCGACGAGTTTACATAATCATATCCATTAATATTTAATTTCGTAGGCGCAAAAACACACGCACAGATACTCACACTCACACTCACACTCACACATTTGTGGGAAACTACGAATACATTTGCCCAAAACGCAAATGAAATGTTTAGATTAAAGTTCCGTTTGCATAAAATGAGTTCCATAAATGTGCGTTACAGTCAAATTTCGTATATTTTAGGCTTTCGAGAACATTACCTGGTACTTGCGTACTTATGTACATGTGTACGTGCCTATGCGCCTACGCCAGTACGTATTTGTTCGCATAATAAATTAAGCATGTTTCAATTGACATTTATTGGTGGTACTGTAAAATAATATGAATTCTATTTTTAACCGAAAATAAAGTTGTTAAAATGATTGCGTTTCGGTCATAAATACATTTGCATTAAATCCCATGTATGCACCAATATACGTTCGTATTAGAGTGTTTGCTGACTGAATGTTCGATACATACTCGAACATTAATTGAGAGATAAAACAAATAAAGCCGAAAATAAATTCAATATAAATATTAAATTGATTTCGTTTTGGAATTCACGCGTAATATAAGTCCGAAATAGTTTCTGCGCAAATTAAATACGCAAGCCAAACCATGAATAAATAATTTCACACAAAATACCTTTGTTCTGGCCATTAGATACCTGCTGTTTTGGAATTGAGGTTAAAGGCAATTTCCACAATTTTTATTAGCAAATTTATTGAAATTTATAATAATTGTTATTAAAATAATAACATATTTGCCATTATGGCAGTACAGTTCATTTAGATATTGTTTGGCCATACATTCGCGAAATTTTCAAACAAACACTTTGACAGTTTTACGTACGCTCAATGCAGGATTTAAAACAATAGTTATTAACTATCATTGTTAGGTGTTACAAAAATATACTGGAGCATGTCCATTTCAATAACATTTTCGTGATCAGGTCTAATCTATAAAACGTCTCAGTTGATGGGCTTCTTAAAACCACATTTCTAACCTATACAACACTGGTAGGGTAGATTAAAGGATTAACTGTACACACACAGCACTTCTTCGGGTGTTGTCCTATATTGGGACCTTTTAGACGAATTTGTTTTCAAAGAGAATCTTTAGTAGAAGAAGAAGTAAACAGTGTGCTTAATAGAGAAAATGACCCTGATTGGAAAAAATTGAGTAACTATATTACTAGTGCTTTGAAATACAAAAAACTAATTATATACGAATGTAATAGTTTTTAATTAAAATTTAATTTAATTAATTTTTTCTATCTATCTATCTATCTATCAATCTATCAATTTATCAATCTATTAATCTATCAATCTCTCAAATTATCAAATTATCAATCTATCAATCTATGAATCTATCAATCTATCAATCTATTAATCTATCAAAATGTCCATCTATTAATCTATCAATCTATTAATCTATCAATATATTAATCTATTAATCTATCAATCTATCAATCTATCAATCTATCAATCTGTCAATCTATCAATCTATCAATCTATCAATCTATCAATCTGTCAATCTATCAATCTATCAATTTATCCATCTATTAATTAATCAATCTAAATTAGAGGATTAGACGTGCAGTAATCAAAAAAACCACACAGAAGTTAAGGCACACGCGATCTCTTCCGGCTGAACTTGCTTCATCTAGCTACTCTCATCCTCAGATCTTTACATCCACTATCATCATCACTCATATCGTCGGAAGTGTTACTCACAGCCGCTCGCTGCGACGCTTTCCACGTTCTAGTCAAGATCATGAGTTGTATCCTAGGGAAGGCTCAACGAGTCCGACATGGTCCTGCTGCCGGATCCGGAAACGGCCGTCATGGACCCGTTCTCCGCGAAGCCGCAGCTCATCCTGTTCTGTGACATCGTCGACCCGAAAACCGGTGGTTTCTACAACCGTGACCGCGTCGACTGCAAAGCTTCCAGAAGCCTATCTGAAAGAAGCCGGCTTCGGTGACACGGCATTCTTCGGTCCGGAAGCTGAGTTCTTCATCTTCGACAACGTGCAGTTCGGCACGGGCCCGAACTTCGGCACGTACCAGCTCGACAGCATCGAAGGCCCGGGCGCATCCCTGAAGGCCTACCCGGAAGGCAACATGGGCCACCGCCCTGTCGTCAAGGGTGGCTACTTTCCTGTCCCTCCAGTGGACAGCGAACATGACCTGCGCGCCGAAATGCTCTCCACGATGGGCGAAATGGGCCTGCCGATCGAGAAGCACCATCACGAAGTTGCACAGTCCCAGCATGAGCTTGGCACGAAGTTCGCAACGCTCGTGAAGTCCGCTGACTTCATGCAGATCTACAAGTACTGCGTGCACAACGTCGCCCACTCCTACGGCAAGACGGCCACGTTCATGCCGAAGCCTATCGCAGGCGACAACGGCTCTGGCATGCATGTTCACCAGTCCATCTGGCGTGACGGCAAGCCAACATTCGCTGGTGACAAGTATGCGGACCTGTCTGATGAAGCCCTGTACTACATCGGCGGCATCATCAAGCACGCGAAGGCTCTGAACGCCTTCACGAACCCGTCCACCAACTCCTACAAGCGTCTGATCCCGGGCTTCGAAGCGCCTGTGCTGCTCGCCTATTCCGCAGCCAACCGCTCCGCTTCCTGTCGTATCCCGCATGCGACGAACCCGAAAGCAAAGCGCGTTGAAGTCCGCTTCCCGGACCCGATGGCAAAAACCCATAACCTCGCCTTCGCTGCCATGGCTGAATGGTGGCCTGGACGCATCCGCAACAAGATCCATCCGGGCGACGCCATGGACAAGGATCTGACGAACACTGCCGGAAGCAGAGCTGGCCAAGATCCCGACGGTCTGCGGTCGCTTCCGTGAAGCCCTCGAAGCCCTCAAGGAAGATCACGCGTTCCTTCTCGAAGGCGGCGTCTTCACCAAGGACCAGATCGAGAGCTACATCGACATCAAGTGGGCAGAAGTCTACAAATTCGAACACACGCCGCACCCGGCAGAGTTCGAAATGTACTATTCGGTCTGATCCGAACAGACATCTGTCAAACGAGAAAGCCCGGCCATCGCGCCGGGCTTTTTTGTATGCAGTTTCCCTGCTACGGCACCCCTTATGATGCACCCCGCCTTCGAGGCTTTCTCAACTTCCATCCTGCCGGTTCTGGATATCGCCGGCACCGCTGTGTTCGCCGTCTCAGGAGCACTGGCGGCCGCACTACGCCTGACGATCCTACATTCATGTTCTTCGCCGCCATCACAGGAGTTCGGAAGGTAGGCACTCCGCCGATCTGGCGTATGCCGTAGCCCCGGCATGGATGCACCCAACTCCACCGGAATCACCGTCTGTATGGTCTGCGCCCTGCTCGTCTGGTTCACCCCCGGGCGCCTCTGGTCAGAACGCGCCGTGGACTGGTTCGATGGAATGGGCATTGCCGCTTACGGCGTGTACGGGGCAGCCAAAG
>NC_051846.1:233445385-233453432 GCF_002237135.1 Teleopsis dalmanni | reverse complement strand
TGGTGGATGAGAAAAATATTTCATAAGGGTTTGCAAGGACCACTTGAAGAGGAAGAGTTATATCAGCACCGTAAAGACTTAGATAGTGAACGAGTAACTACAAAGTTTTCGTAAAAACAAGACGGTGCAATAATCCGTTCGCGTAGTTTAACTGCTGTGTATTTTATTTTAGAAGATTTAGTGTTTTCAGCAGAGATCGTAGGCAAACGTATTCGTGCCAAATTGGATGGCACCCAAATTATATATAAAGGTGCATTTGGATAAGAATCTACAAACGACCATTGAGCACAAAGTAAGTGTTAAATAACACTTATTTCATTAAATCTTTTTTTGCGCTTGTGTTTTTTGCTGTTTAAAATTAGTGGTCCAATGTTTCGTTTACGCTTCATTGCTCAAACTGAATTGTAGCTTATTCATATATTGGTAACATTCATCAAATTTAATGAGTGTAGCAATTAACTTGCAGCAATTAATTCAATATGTCTTAATAATAATAATTCATTAAACAGAATAATATAACAATTTTGCATGATTTGCATAAGGATAAGGAATTATTTGAAAATAATTTCTGTTGTACGAATACGAGAACGAGTACGCATAATTACCGTACATTGTCTATAAAGTTTTGTTGTAACATTGAAAAAATATTGTAAATTTTTTGCATTGCTATTTACTGTTATTCACGATTTAAAAAATTTTTGTTGCATTCACCATATTGAGTGGTGCTCGTGTCGGTTATCTTCATTTCTTGAACTTCGAATTTATTACTACATTTTTGGTTTATCATAACCAAACGTAACTGTAAATAAAGAAATTTAACATGAATCGGACTAGAAGAAAAATTGAACGCCCAAAGAATCCCTACTCAACCGGTAATATATTTTCGAGATGGAGTTTCTGGTGGATGAGAAAAATATTTCATAAGGGTTGTTTGTGGTGCATCTATGGTTCTTGTTTGTGTGTCGATTGTTGATTGGTTGAGTTTTTTCCGTTTGTTTGTGTTGATTGAGGTATTGTCAATGGAAGCATTTAGGGGATGATATGATGCTGAGGTTGTGTCATGCAGTTGGAATATAGATGTGTCTGAATCTGGAAATATTGATTTTAATAAGGTGTATTATCATTTTTCTATTATTTAAACACATATTTTTTATTAATTATTTAGTTCATGCGATTGATAGAATATATTATAAAATAGTATGGATTAAATTAATTTTATGATGAGTATAGATATTGGTAGATGTATATGTATGATTTATATGTAATAGATCTTCGAATACATATTAACATTAGAATTTTTGTGGATATATATCCAACTAGATTAGGACTTATTTTGATATTTAATGTGAAGGATATTATAATGATATTATGTATAAATTAATTTTATAATATTGTAATGAGATTATTATTATTTAGTAATTTATGAAAGATATTTTATGATTTGTAATAGAATATTGATATTGATAATGTTGGGATTTGTGATACTTACCACATATGGTTATTATTTCATTTTCTGCATCCTGATGATGTGATGAGTTTAACATTGGCATTGGTGGAGGATTAGTGGTATGAATTGGATTTGTTGAATCATTCCTTGTTTGTGATTGATGAAATTGCAAGATTGGTTTGTTTTGTTTCCATTTTTTAGTTTTGCTTGTATCTGGAAATGATTTATATTTTATTATGAAGCTGATGAATTAAAAATTTGAGATTATAATATTTAGATATTTAGGTTTATGTTGCTTTTTTGTGGTTGATATACAAAACGTTAAAATACGTAATTTTGTTTGATTATAATTGCGATGTATTAGTTAAGTTCTTTTAGTTCAATTGTTATTTAATAGATGGTTGGTCAAGGTTCGATATTCAATTATAATATAAAATATATACATGTTATATTGTGTATAAGAATATCTGGTATATAAGAAATTTTAATCAATTTATTTTAATTAATTGAGTACTATCATTATTTAATTTTTAATATTTGAACTTCAATATTCTAATGTTTACTGGTTTAATAATTTTTAATAATTCGATTTTATTTAATATTAATATTCTAATATTTAATATATTTCATATATATTAAATATATATGAAATATTTAATATATTTTTGTTTATGGCAAAAATAATAAATTCTATAAGATGTCGCAGTTCGCTCTTACACATTTCAGAGCTTTCGTTGAAGCATACCAACATTAGGTGTCCAATGAACACAATCCACATTTTCTACACACCGTATATTTTGTTATTATGATTTTAACAGAAATTAATATAATTCTGTTAAAGAAAGTAAGATCATAACATACATTTGTAATAATTGTTTATATGATGGCTTTACTAGGCAAAGCAAATTGTTGCTAATTTTTACTGCTTTAAGCAGATCAAGTTTTTGTAAAAATTTATTAATGAAAGAAAATGTTTGCTTATTTACTTGAAGAAAACAAGTATTGTAACAAAAAATTATTGTTACTTTTTGTTTTCTCGTTCTGTGTTTTTCAGTAGCATATATTTTAATTTTTTGCTCTTGCTTTTGCTCTTGCTTCGTGCTTCAACAAATCAAACAGCATAGTATAGCAGAGCAACGCAAATTTTGTTTTGTGCTTCTGCTGTCATAAGTGCTCCGTCAAATTAAGAGCAGAAGCAGGAGCAGGAGCAATAATAAAAACTATGAAATAGCATAGCATTTTCAATCACTGGTCGAAAGTTTTCTTCAGTTAAGCAACGTCGTGCAACATCATCGGTAGCGTCGGGAGTTATTGCTCCGTGTTGTTGGGTTTTTGTGCAAAAAAAAAAATTTTTTTTTTTTAATTCAAAGTTGATAAATTGTATAATTAAACATATATATAATGATTGCTTTGCTTTAAAATGTGATATTGGTTTAATGTTTAAGTTTCGTGTACGTTAATATCTTTGGAAATTGATTAAAAGCAAAAAATAAAAAAAAAACACTGAATTCATTTACTGGGGATCAATTCAAAATGGAGTAATTTTCCGAAAAGTGGTGTGTATACGTTTTTTTAACATAAAGCATATTTAGCTAAGAATAAACAAAAATTTTACTTTTAATGTAAAATTTTAATAATTAATTTAACTTTAATAGTGGATTTTCCTTATTTGAAATGAATAATTCGTATTAGTGAAATAAATTTCAATCAATAGTTGTGTTACATAAGTACTTTTGGGCATGTTTTATTAGCGTCAGTTTCTGCCTAACTTTCCATAATAGAAAATAAATTTTTGATTAAATTTATAAAATTCTTAACAGAAATATGTTAATTTTCTTTAAAAATTATTTAAATTGAATATTTTTCGACATAAAGTGTTGTTGCGGCCATTTTGATTTTTCCTGCAAAGTATTTTTTTTTTTACTTTTTTTGTTTTTTTATTTTTTATTTTTTATTTTTTATTAATTTTGAAAAAGTGTGAAATTCGAACAGTTTTCTTTTTTCAACGATCAATAAGACGGCCACCGCCGTCACCAACAACGACGTTGGTGACGAATATAAACGAAATCTAACTTTCGTCCGAAGTCGTTTTTTCTTCATATTTTCGTGATGTTTTAGTGTGCGTATGTGTATGTAAAATACGAACAGTTTTCGACTTGGGGGGGAAAAAGAGGAAACACATTTTCCAAATATGAGTGACATCAAGTCCAAATTAGTACATATATTATTAGTGTAATTATGTTTTCAATGTATTAAATTGTATAGATTTAAACAGTTTCTCTTAGTATAAACTTCAATATTTGCGACGTATATATATGTTTTTGCATATTTTTATATTCGCCATTTTAATGAGATACTTAATTATTCGTAAGTGGAAAAGTTTTAGGGGTTGATGTATAAATTAGTGGTTAGATAAAAAAAAATTTCTAAAATACCAAAGATCTTTGCTGGCACTATTATTATGGTCTTTTTTTTTTTGTTGTTTTATTTTTATTGCTCTGCGACATACTTTCTTCTCCAGTTTCGGTTTCTTGATGTTTTTGTACGAAACTTTATATGCGATTTTGAGCATATGGTTTTTTGGTATGTGTTTCCCTCTCAATTTGCGATGTGCTAAGTGTTGTAAGTGTATTTTGCTTGTGTAACAAATACATTCAAACATTGCAGGGCATTTAAACATACCCAGTAGAAAACGGATCGATCCGTCATCGAAGACGTCTTCAAGACATGGATACATACATGAAGACCGATCGATCCAAATGTATGACGGTCTTCGAAGACACTTTCATACAAATTAGCCAAATGTCTTCAATGAATTTTTGTGTACATGTCTCGAAGACCATGTCTTGCATAACGGACGCATTCGACAGAAAGTTGTGCGCTCTTAGTGCAGTGCTCATATAATTTTTTCACCCTTTTTTTTATTTCTACTCTTTTATTGCACTCTTTAAATTTTAAATGAATTTCAATTTTCTCTTTAAATAAGTAGAAAGAAATTGTTGTATTTTGTACTTTTATTTATTTTATATAATAATTTCTTACATTACATTCAAAATTAAAAGTTTTAAAAGTAAATTATAAATTTTATTATAAATTATTATAAATTTTATTAAGATATTAAAAATAAACTAGTAAAAACTAGTAAACATAGTGAAAATTAATTTAAATAATTAACTTAATATAACTTAACATATCTAAAATTAACTAAAACTAATATAAAATAATTTATAGCATTTCGCTATCATCTATTGTTGAAGTTTTATATGTTTTCAAAAGCGTTGAAAAGGATTTTGGTACAATTAAACCTTCTGATCTTAAGAGTTCTAAAATATCATTACCAGACGCCTGTTAATCCTGTGTTTTTTTAAATATAACAGCTAATTTTTCACAAGTGTTTTTAGTTTTTTTATTTTCAACATCTTTTGTTTCGTTTCTTAAACAACTTTCACTGGAATTATTGTCTTCAATATTAATATCAATATATTTTCCAGGAACTAAGTCAATATTTCATTTGTTTTGATTTAATTTCTTTTTTTTAATATTTCATAGTTTAATGATTTTGTTTCTTTATTCATTTTGATTTTTTTAATATTTATTTCACAAATGTTTATTTACTACACTTCAAAATTATTGCGTCACTTCATTTATAAAACATAGCGTCATCTGAGGCAAAATTCAAATACGTTGCTATGAACACTAAAAATGAGAGAGAAAGCAAAGAAAGAGTATTTACATTCATGTTTTGAGCAATTGTTTTGCAAATTTGCTTGAAAATGCGGACGCGGTATCAAAGACCGTCTTGAAGACAATGTCTTCGAAGACCACTTTTTCTACTGGGTACATTCAAAAGATTGCAGGGCATTTAAACCATACCCAGTAGAAAACGGATCGATTCGTCATCGAAGACGTCTTCAAGACATGGATACATACCTGAAGACCGATCGATCCAAATGTATGACGGTCTTCGAAGACACTTTCATACAAATTAGCCAAATGTCTTCAATGAATTTTTGTGTACATGTCTCGAAGACCGTCTGGAAGACCATGTCTTGCATAACGGACGCATTCGACAGAAAGTTGTGCGCTCTTAGTGCAGTGCTCATATAATTTTTTCACCCTTTTTTTATTTCTACTCTTTAATTGCGCTCTTTAAATTTTAAATGAATTTCAATTTTCTCTTTAAATAAGTAGAAAGAAATTGTTGTATTTTGTACTTTTATTTATTTTATATAATAATTTCTTACATTACATTCAAAATTAAAAGTTTTAAAAGTAAATTATAAATTTTATTATAAATTATTATAAATTTTATTAAGATATTAAAAATAAACTAGTAAAAACTAGTAAACATAGTGAAAATTAATTTAAATAATTAACTTAATATAACTAAACATATCTAAAATTAACTAAAACTAATATAAAATAATTTATAGCATTTCGCTATCATCAATTGTTGAAGTTTTATATGTTTTCAAAAGCATTGAAAAGAATTTTGGTACAATTAAACCTTCTGATCTTAAGAGTTCTAAAATATCATTACCACAACGCCTGTTAATCCTGTGTTTTTTAAATATAACAGCTAATTTTTCACAAGTGTTTTTAGTTTTTTTATTTTCAACATCCTTTGTTTCGTTTCTTAAACAACTTTCACTGGAATTATTGTCTTCAATATTAATATCAATATATTTTCCAGGAACTAAGTCAATATTGAATTTGTTTTGATTTAATTTCTTTTTTTTAATATTTCATAGTTTAATGATTTTGTTTCTTTATTCATTTTGATTTTTTTAATATTTATTTCACAAATGTTTATTTACTACACTTCAAAATTATTGCGTCACTTCATTTATAAAACATAGCGTCATCTGAGGCAAAATTCAAATACGTTGCTATGAACACTAAAAATGAGAGAGAAAGCAAAGAAAGAGTATTTACATTCATGTTTTGAGCAATTGTTTTGCAAATTTGCTTGAGCATGCGGACGCGGTATCAAAGACCGTCTTGAAGACAATGTCTTCGAAGACCACTTTTTCTACTGGGTAGTTAAAGATTTTTTTTTTGTCTTCTATAAATTTACTTTCCGAAACTTTATTTACTTTTCCGTGATTTTTCTCTGTATGCATATGTATCATATATATGTGTGTTTCTACGTATGCATTTATCTTATACTGTAGAAAATATATTTTCTTGTTTAATTTTTATTCATTCTACTATTTGTTCTCTCATAAACATACACAAACATAATTTGATGGATTTCATCATAAATGCAATGTTGTCACATTTCTCAAAATACTTAAATATGTGCAGAATGTTTAAAGAGTATATTACATTTAAAAAAAGTTTTTAGTTTTATTAAACCCAATCATTAACATCTATTAAAAGTTTCTTTTGTTTACATTTGCACACGTGCGTAAAAGCTTTAGTAATTATTTTTTTTATTATCTATTTTGTATAACATTAGTTTTTGTTTAGTGTTTTTTTTATTCTGATCACAATAAAAATTTTTCATTACTATGAAAAAAAATACGAAACATACAAATTAAATAAAAACATTCTCTTAATTCAATATGTCTAAATAATAATAATTCATTAAACAGAATAATATAACAATTTTGCATCATTTGCATAAGGATAAGGAATTATTTGAAAATAATTTCTGTTGTACGAATACGAGAACGAGTACGCGTAATTACCGTACATTGTCTATAAAGTTTTGTTGTAACATTGAAAAAGTATTGTAAATTTTTTGCATTGCTATTTACTGTTATTCACGATTTAAAAAATTTTTGTTGCATTTACCATATTGAGTGGTGCTCGTGTCGGTTATTTTCATTTCTTGAACTTCGAATTTATTACTACATTTTTGGTTTATCATAATCAAACGTAACTGTAAATAAAGAAATTTAACATCAATCGGACTAGAAGAAAAATTGAACGCCCAAAGAATCCCTACTCAACCGCTAATATATTTTCGAGATGGAGTTTCTGGTGGATGAGAAATATATTTCATAAGGGTTTGCAAGGACCACTTGAAGAGGAAGAGTTATATCAGCACCGTAAAGACTTAGATAGTGAACGAGTAACTACAAAGTTTTCGTAAAAACAAGACGGTGCAATAATCCGTTCGCGTAGTTTAACTGCTGTGTATTTTATTTTAGAAGATTTAGTGTTTCCAGCAGAGATCGTAGGCAAACGTATTCGTGCCAAATTTGATGGCACCCAAATTATAAAGGTGCATTTGGATAAGAATCTACAAACGACCATTGAGCACAAAGTAAGTGTTAAATAACACTTATTTCATTAAATCTTTTTTTGCACTTGTGTTTTTTGCTGTTTAAAATTAGTGGTCCAATGTTTCGTTTACGCTTCATTGCTCAAACTGAATTGTAGCTTATTCATATATTGGTAACATTCATCAAATTTAATGAGTGTAGCAATTAACTTGCAGCAATTAATTCAATATGTCTTAATAATAATAATTCATTAAACAGAATAATATAACAATTTTGCATGATTTGCATAAGGATAAGGAATTATTTGAAAATAATTTCTGTTGTACGAATACGAGAACGAGTACGCATAATTACCGTACATTGTCTA
>NC_051846.1:233438503-233445285 GCF_002237135.1 Teleopsis dalmanni | reverse complement strand
TGGCAATACTCGAAACAGGTGTATGGTTAGCCAAAAATTCAATTAATTAAAATAATATAAAAATTTTTTTGTTGTAGTTCACTACTATTCGAAAAACCTCTATTGAATTAACTGAATTTTTTAACCAATCATGCAGTTTTTTTGGATATCGGTTGATACCTACTCATTAGTACTCATTAGAAATAAAGTATTTGTTGGTTATAAAGTCCGTTTATAATTTTAAGATAGCGAGAATCAGAATATCCGGTTCAATTTACATTACTCAAACTACAAGTTTTTCAAAATTTTATTGCTTCAAACAAAAACAACAAATTATTATTATGATATTATTATTTATACTTTGTATTTATGCACGTCTTATAATCACTCTAAATAATATCTCTTTAAATTTACTAAATACTTTTCTCAAAGTAATCTTATTTTTATGATAAATAAAAAAATAAAACAAAAGTTATTAATAAATTTAAGCAAAAAAAAAATGAATAATGAATAAAAAAAATTAAACATGGTCTACAAAACTACAAGACAGTCAAAAAGCAACGATTTGAAATATGTACAAAAATAAATATTTTAATGGTTTTAAAATAAATTTAATAAACTTTTTGAATACATAATTATTTTATATGTTTTCGTTTTCTATCTAAATCCATTCAGCACGCAACCCACATTATCAGACCGCATAATGCTGGCCATTAATGAGAAGGGCGCAACCATGTAATATTGACATTTAAAATGGCTCTAGCCGAAACTCATACGATGGAGTTTAAATTATTCGAAAAGCATACAAAATCAAAACTTTCGTTACTGATTCACTTTCATTTTCATTTTTTCTTTATTTATTTCTATATATTATTTGACGGATTGTTTTTAAAATATTTTTGTGCTGTCATTAGTTTCAATGAAAGCATAATATTGCTGACAGCTGAAATCACCAAATTGACTAATCAATAAATATTTATGGCAATCAATAAACAAATCAATCAAAGCTAATTTGCAAAATATTTAAAAAAATTTACTAAAAACTTTAAAATCATATTTATTATTTCACAAATGATACACTGACCTTAAAATTAGCAAACTTGAAATTGAGACTTTTCATCAAACACCCACAAATTGAAAATTTTGATAGTTCAAGATACATTTGATAAAAAAAAGTTTACATAAAGTAGACACTTACAATACTAAATGATAATATCAAAAATTGTTGAATTTATTAAAACGAAAAATAATAAAAATAAAATACTGATTGTAATTAATTAAAGTAATAAAAAAACATTAAATAAAAAAATGTACACCTACTTCAGTAAGATACATATATGTTATGTGTTATTAGGTTGTAGGGGAAATAATTTCGTCACTTTAAACAAGAGGGTGTTATATATATTTTTTTGGAACATGATACAATTTTTTAATTCTTACTCTCAAAAAGGCCCTCAAAACCCTTCAAAAAGGGATTACTTCTTTTTATGATTTGTTTCTCAAAACTTTATCAACAATTGTAAGAGATCAAAAGATCAAGTAAAAAAAAATTTAATCAGCTGAACTGCTTTAAATAGCGATATTCAGACAACAGAGATGATTCTGTCTAATGGGATTTCAAAAGAATTGTTCTTTATTTTTAATCTCTTCCCATACAATATCACGATATATTTTGAACTGTTCTTTCATCAACTGGATCACTTGAATTCACTCGAACAAATTTCAAGAATTTATCAAAGGAACACTTATAGTGTTTCATTAAGATAAGGCAAAACCATATTAAAGGATATAAAACTTTGATGGATTCCCACACCCATCATATTATCAAGATCTCGTAAGATTTCGTCAAAAAATTATACAGTTTAGATGCGATGTGTTATCACATTTATCATTTTTAGTAGATCCGACACTATCCCATTATTACTTTTTACGGTCTCTATTAAAGTTTTTAGATTGCAAAAACTCTGTTTGAGATGGTGCTGTCAAAAATGACTAATTTTGATTAATTTTTTTTTACAAAGTCAGAATTATGCTACTACCTGAATGGTGACCAAATGTATTGGATAATGTATACTATAATTCAATAAAATATTAATACTGCCAGAGTGAAACCTATGATTTAATAAAACAATAATTTTTTTTTGTTTTTGCGAAGAAGAGATTTAAAAATGCCAACGCATTGTCACAATAGTAATATGCGCGATTTGCACGGACTAAAAATAATCCCCCTCATGTACTCATACCCTCACCCTCATGACCGTTTCTATCCTGAAACTTTATCGGAAATACTTCAGGATAGGGTCGTTATGTTGGGTTTCCATTAAAGATTTGATTTTTCTTCGTTAGCCTGAGTCCAGGCCTCTCTTAGGTTTATTTATTTTCCTCTTAATAAAATATAATTATTTAATGAAATATTTATAATGTTTATATTAGTGTCGATCTCAATGCTGCTTATGTGTCTACATTTTGCTGGGCTTTAGGTCGCATTTTTAAAAATTATATTTTATATATATAATATAAGTAAATTTCTATAATTTTTTAAAACACTAAAGCCCAACCAAATTTAAACACATAAAATATTTATTCCTTATAAGAAACCGTATTTTATTTTCATTTCAATAAAATTATTTTTCAATGAACTACTTGACTGTTAATTGACTGTTCAGCCCTGATCTGAGCCACAGCCTTGAAGTCAGTGGGTCGAGATTTACTTTCCCCTTCTGACATTAGGAGGTTCTCAACGGCTGACATTTTTACTTTCATTTGAAGTGCGGAATGTCTTCTGTTCGGTTAGGGTCTGTAGTAGCCAAAAGATCAACTATGATCGCAGTGCTCCGCTCCGTTAGAAGCCTGTAGAAACCTGTTTATTTCTATTCTATCCTAATATGTTTATTAATCTACTAAACTAATTGTAATAAATTTTTTGTAATTTTCTCTATTTAAATTTATTTTCAATTATTACTTTATTTCTAATTTAAAGAAAAAAATTTTTAAATAAGTATATAGTAAACTTTTTCATTTAAACGAAATATTAAATAAAAAAATATGCATCAATGACATTTTAATTAAAAGTTGAAGAGATACAATTGCAAAGTTCATCAGTTTATCGTTACCGATTTCAATTGTGTGGTTGAAAATAATTATATTAAATGATTTTTATTTGCAGTTTGTGGTTTACATATTAAGATACTTTCAGTATCTTTCAGACAGTCATTGTAATGCAATACAAAATCCAATAAATGCCAAAATATGTCAAAGGTTTCTACAGAAATCATTGCAATTTATCGCACATTAGCATATAAACTTATTTAGTTGAAAGTTTTCTATGTAACTATTTCCGTGTATTTTACCAATTAGTATAGTATTAATACTTTCTTGATATTCGTTTCGTAGACAGACGTTATTAATGATACTTTACAATGACAATAGATACTTTTCTATTAAATCATTTAAAAAAATTTTTTCCTTTGTTCGCATTTTTATAATAGAAATTTGACGCCGTGTTTTCTTTAGAGTTTGTGGTGGCAATTTTTATATATTTACTTTTATTTAACATACTTTAAGTTTTAAATTACAAAAAAATTTAAGAAGAAAAACAATAAAAATTTTTTTTTTTTAAATAATTCAAAATGTTTGTCAATTAAACATATTACGAGTGTAAGACAACTGACAGTTTTGCATGTACATTGCTAGAAGCGGGTCAAGTTCACATGTGTATTTGACTAAATAAATAAACAAAAATTGAAATTATTTCTCGGTTTTACGTATATGTATCAAGTTTCTTTTTAATTATTCTATTATTGAGATAATTATTTTCATTAAAACATTTATTTAAATTTCTTTATTATGAGAAAAGTTTTTATCTTAATGGGTACTTATGGCGTTGGACATTTACATATAAGTTGTCTCTGGGTATATATTCCTTGGTTTTTCTTCCTTTCTCTTGGAGCCAAATTGTTTTTGTTTAATAATCCGTTCAAGTGTGATATTATCATATATTCAGAAAACGCTATCAATTCAACTTATTCGTTATGCTTTGGGAATACAACTTAATAGACGTTGGACATTTACATATAAATTGTTTTTGGCTATAGATTCCTTGGTCTTCCTTCCTTTTTCCTGGACCAAAATTATTTTTCTTTAATAATCCGATCAAGTGCGCTGTTATCAAATTGTGCGGAAAACGCTTTCAATTCAACTTATTCATTATGTTTGGGAAATAAAACTTCATAGGCGTTGAACATTTGCATATAAATTGTCTTTAGCTATAGATTTCTTGTTCTTCCTTCCTTTTTCCTGGAGAAAATTATTTTTCTTTGATAATCCGATCAAGTGAGCTGTTATCGGAATTGATAGCGGAAAACACTATCAATTCTACTTATTCGGCAATAAAACTTATTAGTTTCGATATAAGTCAGCTCTGCTTCAGTTGAACGTTGTAACAAATTTTAAGGAAGGCATCATTGAATTTCAGTGAACTTTTGATTACCTGAAGTATTATTTATAATAATAATGGAATAAAGTGCTACTTGTAATCTTGAGAATACACAGCCATAATTAGAAATGAAGCTACCAATGTTTTATATACTTTATATTTGGTATATGGCTCATTTAATTCTTTAGCAAACCAGAAAAAAATTCTATTGGCATAAACTGACTAATGAAACTCAAATTACTAAATCCAAACTATTTGTATTCAGCACTATTTATACATTTTATATAGCAACTGATTATATTGCGTCCTCCATGATATATCATCCCAAAGCTATTTTATATAATGTTTTATACTATGTTCAGATACACCTTAATTTCGCAAAAATCTTAATTTCATCTTTGTTTCAGCGAAATTAAGTTGTTTTTTCCATACAAATATCATTTTTAAGGTTAGAACGAAATTAAAGAAAATGTCCTTAATTTCGTTGAAACGAAGGCTGAAATTAAGGGACATTTTATATACAACTATGCGTAAGATAAATTTTAAGCTAAAGTTGAGATAACGAAAAAATGACAACTTTTTAAATAAATGTCAATGGCAGTTGACTTTAATAAAACCGGGAAAATATTTTGAAAGTATATAAACTACAACTGTTATTAATTTAAAACAGAGTGAAAAGTTCACTAATCCACTAATGCTAATAAAACTACGGATGAAAATCCTTTATAGTTATAATAATCAATTTTTGAAATAGTGTTCAAATAGTGTTCGAATTTTTAACATTCGATTTGTAAACAAAAAACATATGATTTCCTTAATTTGGGGCAGTATGAACACATTCGAAATTAACTTATCTTCATTTGAGTGAAATTAAAGAAATTTGGCTGTCTGAACATAGTATTATCTTAAAACAAACAAGATATTTCAACAAGTTCAAGCATTTTGCCCTATCAATTTCAATTTTAGTAATTAGTAAGTAAGACTTATAGTCAAAAAGTGTATTTATTATGGTTTAAATGAACCATAAAATATGGTTTTGATAATCGTAACGCAATTATTGTAAGAGATACAATAATTTGTAATTCTGTCTTAAAGTGTTCAGTTAGACGATGCAGCAGACCTAATTGGTTTGTACTAGACCTGATTGGTTTGTGTTAGACTTATTCAGTTTGTGTCAAATCTAATTGATTTATATACAATTTATACATTTATACAATTCGTTTTTTAAAGTAAATTGAAATGTTCAAAGCAAACATCTTTTTCGACAAATAGTAATATAACAACCATCTTATACTTACAATATACTTTCTCTAATTCCATATAAATCTTCAACTGAAGTTGTCCTGTTGACTTATTTATTAGATGATTCTTAATATATAAAATATATATATATATGTATCACCCATATTAATATGTCAATTTACCTCATAAATTGTTGTTAAATAAATGATTGCACAAATAAGGCATTACACGTGTTCTTAATTATATTTTCAAAATTTTTATAAAAATAATTAAAATATCATTTTAAAAAATTTCCTGTCGCACACCTACAACTTCCTGGGATTACTTAATTAAAATTAATTATAACAATATATGACTTTTTGTTAAATATATTATAAGTAAAACTTTTTCAGCCAAAATTTTACATTAAGTATAAATTAGTAACTAATTTATTGTAATCATTTTTAAAAAGAATTATTAGCTTTAAATATATTTACTTACGAATATACCAAAAATAGTTATTAGATTCTATATGTTATATGTATGTTCATATACGAGTATGGATAATTATATATATTTGTTTGGCAAAAAAGTATTCGGCATTCATCAGTTAACTAGATTTCAAATATATATGTGGCTTTTATGTACATATATAGTAACAACGTATGTAAATTATTTTTAACTCTAATGATCTCATTATTCTTCAAATCTGGTTAAGTGTCATTCCAGACTACAAGTCTCCCGTGTAATACGTAAGCCAGCCTATGTGTTTTCATAACAAATTTTTAAATTATTTAAATTTAATTTATGATCAATAAAAGCGTTTCACATTTTATCTAAAATGAGTATCTTTCTTATACACATGTTAAAGTTGTCGAATGTGTCAATTTACAACTGTTTATACATAAAATTAGCAACAATTTATATGATAAAATATTTTATTGAAATCCATAAACATTTATTTATACCAATTTTTGTGTGGTTGTATTATTAAATGCTGATTTATTACCGTTTAACGTTCTAATTGGTTTGAGCCATATTTTAGCCAATTATTTTTTATTTTCAAATTATTATTGGGTTTTATATAAAAACTTCATTTAGTTTGTATTTTAGGCTTCAAAAACCCTATACTACTATACATAATTCT
>NC_051846.1:233430580-233438403 GCF_002237135.1 Teleopsis dalmanni | reverse complement strand
TGTCTGATGAATAGAGGAGTAATTTAATTAACAACTTAATTCCAAAAATTAATGAAAAACAAATGAAAATGTCTCATTTTTTATTATTTATTTTTGAACAAATTTTTTAGTCCTCAGGCTTGTGAGAACATAAAATGTCAAAGATTAAAGTGGGTAAATTGTATTTATTTCATCACAAACGGCAAAGCAATTAATCAATTTAATTAAAAAAATGCAAATCTTGTCCATGGGTTTCGATAATCTACAATTGATAGACAATTATTTACACTGCCATTCAAAAAAACTATGTGCGAGTGTAACAAACATAGTTACTTACAATGTACAATTAAAGCCGAGAACAGGAAGTGTTCAGATATGACTCGGATTTTTGATGTTGAATAAACCGCAATAGACAGACATGCTTACAAATAGGTATACCATATGTTTGCTTAAAGTTGGTAGAAGTTGTCATAGATTTGTATGTCAATTTGAGGTAAAATCTATTATGTCATTCGTCTATTGTAATTTAATAAACCAGTGCAGGCACGTAGCCAGGCGAGACATGAGGTACAGAATTCGGTTATTGCTTAAAATTACCAACAACAATTGAGAGATAGTTGGTAATTGACCCAATCTAAGTATCGTAAGTCAAATGAAAAATACTATGGAAACTCTAAAATAGAAAATTCTACCGTAAGTTCCATATTCACCAGATTGTGCTTTATCAGATATCTGCTTTTTTTGATCAATGCACGAATAATCAAAAAATTGCTTGACGAATGGATCGAATCAAAACAAATCCATTTTTTTATGGAATTCATAAATTGTCAGAAAGATGGCCGAAAGTCATATTCTTAGTTAACGATAGAAAATATTTTAATTAAAATAAAATTAACCATATTTAAGAAATAAATAAAAATAAATATTTTTTTGCTAATGTTAAAAATATATAACGAAAAAGGTATATACTTCAAATAATCATTGCTTAAGAAGTTATAGTCCAGTAATTAGAGCACGTGAACTGCTTGTTATAAAACAGGAATGGAAAATAGATAATATATTTAGCTCATTTGTCGTAGTGGCACTTGTAGCCACACCTTTAGATAATTTATTTCCAAGAAGATCCAGGTTACGACAAGTCTTGTGTATCGAAGATTCTGGAATCTTTATTTAAGTAGCGAACTCATTACACTAAAATCAAATAGATTACTTTTTAAATACTTCTACATCATTTTAAAATTTCTATTAAAGTCAATATACAATACATCATTAATGCACAGTCAATTATTGCTTTATAACCGTATTTTATTCATAAGTAAAAATAAAATGTTTTTAAAGAGCACAATTCAATAGTTAGTTAGTTAGTTGTGGAGGAGAGAGGAACGATTAGCTAAGAAAGCCGTTTTGAACCCAAATCATCGTAATAGGTAGAAGTAGTAGTAGGTAGTAGTGGATAGTAGACAAAAAGTCAAACTAGGATCAGCCAGAGACATTTATAAAGGCAAGAATGCTAGAGTAATGTTAATGCTAGAGATATCGCCGAGTGTGTTTAAGAAGGGGGTCTTTAGATACTTAAGCCTAGTTTTGGCCAAATATTATGCCAAATAAGATATTTTGGCATTATATCTCAAAAAAGTCTAGTAGTGATAAGTCGCATAATCTTTTAGTATTCAATTAACATTACTAAAACGTGAAATTACTTGCATGTTAAGGTTATAGCGCAACAAAGCTAAAACAGAAGGTATTGTTCGGTTTGTGATATTGTCCTATTTAGCACAATTGCTGGCTGTTGAATGATCCATATTGTTAAATGACAAATTATATATTAAACATAAAATGCCTTATATCACAGTTCTGAGTGATATTTGTTATTGAAACACTGCTCCCCAAACACGGCCAGGAAATGCATTTAAGGTAATCTATCCAATTAGAAGCTTAGGTAATCCATTGCGTTTTCAACTAATAAATGTTGAGTAATTTTTGCTTAGAGTCACAAGCGATAGATGTAAATCACAATTTTTCAATCATAACGGCGCAAATTACAGAATATTTTTTAGAATAAAGTGCTCGAATGAATAATAAAATAACATACTGTAATATATTGTATGACCAGAATATTAAGCTCAGTTTTTATAAAATTAGAGTTTATCAAGCTAAGAAGAAGAAGCTGGAGTTGCTCCCCTACAGATATATAAACCTGTATAAGGGTTATAATTTTAAAATGTGTCGCCTCGATCTGTTTATCGAAACTGAGTATTATGTTAATCGAGTTTACTTAGATGGATTTAAAAGTGTCTGGAGAGTGAGAGCATAAGAATGGTCACAAAGACGGTTTAAAAATCTTGCATTATACCAATTTCTTGTTACAGGTGCTATGATCCGTAGTGATATATCAGGTGTTTTTGTTTTTATGTGAAACACTTTTCATTGAGAATGGTATATAGTTATTGTATGGTATATGGTATATAGTTATTGTCCATATTATTTTAATTATAGTTTTATAATTAAAAAGTTTTTTTTCGGAATGGTAGATGAGAATTGAACCCAAATAATTAATGAAGATATAATAATTCAAATTCCAGTTATTTTTTTTATAAGTTCTTGATCTAATTTATCACATGTACGAAGTCTATATATGAACTGTACTGACTTGGATGGGTTTAAGTTTGCACTTTTTTAAAGTTGTGCGTTAAGTTAATTTAAGTTTTTTTTGTAGTTTTTGAATACTACATCATTAAATATATTATTCGAAGTGGAATAGTTGATGAGGTTTTGTGCAAATTTGATATTTTATCATTATCTGAAACAATGTCTGTGTATATACGACTTTATGTTCTTAAAATTTGGATATGACAACAGGTTTATCATACTAAATTTCGTAAAAAGACTTTTTTGAAGTCAGGGAATACACACATGCAATATTTCTTATTTTGCTTTTGCTTTGCAGTACCAATTGATCTATTGGCTGTAAATCAAATTCAGTCAGATAGTTGTATGTTGTTCTTTGAAGCCAAATTGATGGTTATTTTACATATTTCGTCAGCTTTATTTCATTGTATAATGTCAACGTCATACATTAGCTATAGAAGTTTTGATGTAGTTATATGTACCTATGTGCATAAATTGTAAATATGATATGTGACCTGTAATGCTTATTTGTTCTAAGGTGAACTGGCGTAGAGCTACACAAGTAAACAGAAATGGGAATGCTTGAAATTTGGTTTTATTTTCAGACAATTGTAGAAATTTTAACAAAAATTTTTAAAAAATAATTTTAATTTATAGAGTAAATTTAGAAAAGAACAACGCTTGAAACATTGATTTAAACTGGTAAAAGGATTATTGGTGTATATACCTACGGTTTTTTCTCTGGTTAACCAGGTTTTGCTACTGCTAGTTTTCACTAAACGATCAAAGAGCTATGTCATATAGTTTAGTTGACTTTAATAGTTGTTAAATTATAGTCTAGAATTTTAAAACAACTTACTTATGTATTTATTTTTATATATAGCAAGATATACCATATATAAAGGAAGACTATGAATTAATTATAAAAATCGAAAAATTATAATTAAATTTTTATTTACATTGCTTGCTAAAAGTATTCAGAATACATTATTTAAAATGTGCGCTTAAACCAGCCTGTCACATTTCTTTTTATAAATTGGTGGCATTATTCTATTTTGCCTTGCGAAATCTGGTAGCTAAACTATTAACATTAACTGTTTTTGCAATTATACTTTTGAGTGTTCTACAATAGCATAAAGTAATCGTTGTGCTAGAGTTCTGGAAATAAACTCAACAAATATAATTAATCAAGCACCGGTTAGGTTGAAGTGACGTTCTTGTGATCAAACCATACTTGAGCTCAGATAATAGCTCATCGTACTAACACGGACTAACGTTGTTCATATGTTGACTAAAAGTCAGCGTACGAGTAATACCGAAAGGCTCGTATCTTCCCAATTCAAGTGAAATTAAACCAACCTGAACTGAACCAAGGCCCTCATTTTGCAAGATGGCAGCTCTGCTATTAGTAAGAAACGGGGCTCCGAACATTTTCAGTCTTCTCCTAGCTAATGATGGACACTGACAAATGAGGTGGAGTACAGTTTCCTCCTCATCCTCATTTGCGCTGCCACACCAGCACCGATACTGTAGTGCTGAGCAAATCACACCTTCGATGGAACAGCTGATTAGTACATTTCTTGTAATGTTTGGTTCAAAACGATCTTAAAGCATGATAAAAGTTTGTGTATCTATATCTGTCCAATTTTGCTTAGCTATGCTCAGATATTTTTGTTTGCTTGCCAGTTTATCTGTTGCAAGTGTGATATGAATATCTGAGAAAAGAATGTCAGTAAGCAGAGTGCTTGCATTGGCAAGCTCGTCTACTCTGCAGTTGTTCCAGATATCCCTGTGTCTAGATATCCAATTGAGCTCGACACTAGCATGTCTAGCTAGCTCATTAAGAGAAATCTACTTTTCTTGTATTGATAAGGATGTGGATATAGTGCCTACCATGCCTAGCTAACTTATTAAGAGATGTCTGCTTTTCTTGAATTGTTAAGGATGTGGCGATAGCACCTACAGAGATTTGATAGCAGCTTGGCCATCCGAAAATATATTGGGAAACTTGTTGCCTAGGACTCATTTTGCTGCGTACTTAATTGGCATTATTTCTGCCTAAAAGACACTGCAAATTGGCATTAATTTACTGCTCACCGCCAAAGCGAGATGGTACAACCTAGTTTATGAAAAAAAATGTTACTGTCGACATTTTTATCTATTTTGGAACCGCCAGTGTAAATGTAAAAAAAACATTTTATTTAGCATCCAGTCTTCCAGACAAGGTATATGAAAGTTCCACCCCAAATAGAAGTCGGGGTTAGAGCAAATGTAGTCAATTGATGCAAGGGCTAGCAAATCTTAATTCAGTTTGATGTGCTATGTCAATTCCGGACCATCAAAAGGCACTACTCAGTCTGTTTGCTACTAACATAGCTTGTTATTTACTGCAAGAGGAAAAGGCATCTAATGAAGCGAAACAACTGATATAGGCTCGTATGACTTCTTCACTTCTCAAAGTTAAAACTACTTCATTAAGAAAAAGATTTCGAATAGACAAAAAATAAAAATTCATTAAAGAATTTAGAAATCATACCTATATCAGAGTACGATAAAAAAATATATGGATGATTGCATCAAAAGCACTGACATAGTTGTATTGACCTACTTTGATTTCTGGTGTTATATTTAATACATAATTCCAGGTACTTTTTATACACCACTTGTTTATTTTATGAACAAATGAATAAATAATGAAATTTATAAGTAAACAATTTTCGTTACTATTGTACCAATTCTAATGACTCTTGGTGTTCATGGTTGCACAGGTTTTGAACACCTCATTTTTTCTATATTTTCCACAAGGTAAACGCCTTGTTAGGCGCATACAAATTAAAACAAAAAACGAATTAAAATGATTATTAAGAGCAAATCATAATAGCATTAACACGAATTCTAATGAGTTACAAGGCATTGCACGGTGCCGTACTTGAAGTGAAAATTATAGGGCAGTGCCTGGGGCGATTAAAAAAAAAAATAATTAAAATAATATTAATGGATTAATGGAAAAAATATATTTATATATTTATACAATATATTACTATGTAAACATTTGTATTAAGTTTAATGGAAGGTTATTGTTTATCATATTGGAAATATAATATTTGGAAATATTCATATTGTTCCACCCGCACAGTAGCCAATGGCAACCGCTTCTGTCACGCTACTTAAGACGCAATTATCAACAAATGCTGCAAAGCAACAAAATAATCATTACAACATTTGAAGCAATTTTATTAAGTGTTTATCGCGACAGGAATCTGCTCATGAAATCGCTTCCACCGCCTCTCCGCCACTCTCCGCCACTCTGTGGCAACATGCACTAAGTGCGCCTAAGTGCGCATAAGTGTGCGGCCATGGCGAATTTGTTCAAAGAAGTTTTTGGTTGTAACGACAATAGCTGTTGTGGCAGCAATAATCCAACATTAACAAGATTTGTATGCAAATACCGCCACATACTACGCTACACCATACGCCACACACACTCACATCCCATAAATATATGCATTAAAACAAAATGGTCTAAATAATGCTGGCGGATACGGGCGCAACGAAAAACTATTTATTTTGCAAATAATGTTGTTCAATGTGGTTACTTGTTGGCAGCTCCGTTATTGTTGTAGTTTTTGCAATGCTGTTGGTTTTTGTTGCAATGCTCAAATACCATTTAGCACAATTTTTTGTTTGGCAACATCTAAACGTTAAATTGGAGTTACTGCCTGCGCCCCGCAAATGCCTCAGTAAATCCATATGAAAGCTGCAGAAATTTATGTTCGTATGAGAAATCACAACAGACATTTTGCGTTGCACCAACAACGATCGCATTAACAAATGCACGACTTATTAAAGCTCCCACATGGTGTTGCATATTGCATATTAAAAAATGTTTCCATTGTGCTATATTTAAAGTAAATTGCTTGAAGATTGGGTAAGGCATAAGGGACTTTTGTAATACCCTATACTATTACTTTCACGTCTAAAAGGATTCTAATATTGAATCTGTCTAGAACTATATAAAAGACCAAGCATTAAAACTATTAGACATGATCGAACATCACATCACATCAAAAAGTGAATATCGTTAATGCCTACACACTGGCCACAAAGTGAGTACCTGACTCGCATGAACTAAAACCACTCCTCCTCATTCCTAGTGGCCTTAACCTACCCGATTTAATATGCTGACTTGAGCAGTAAATTTTAACAAATTTTTTTTTTATTTGTTTATTGAAATTGCACCTAGTCTACTTAAATTAATTAGCAATATTGATATGACATTTTAACAAAATGGCGACCAATAATAAGCGAACTCCGAAGCGAAATAAAGAACTCTCTATGAGTTCTTACCTACTATTGAGTAAAAATGTATAAACAACACTAACGAGAAAACACAATAATTTAACTTGAGAAGTCAGAGAGTTGTTTAAAGATAAAATTTAATTTAATTTTAGTGTTCTTATCCTGACGACTTAGTAGAATCTACCTTCATAATACTGCCTAAGAAGAAAAATGCAAAAACTGTAATGAGTACACACTTACCAGCCCTATGTCATATGCACTAAAGATATTTCTAAAAATCATGCATGGTAACATAGAATATACAAAAACTTCGGGGAAGTAATAGAATAATCGCAATATTGTTTTAAAGAAGGACTTGGAACTCGGGAGGCACTATTATGTATTCAATGTTTAGTTCAAAACTGCAAAGACGTTCACAAAGACTTTTTTCTATATTTTATCGATTGCGGAAATAATTTCTCCACTGTGAAACATGATAAGCTTATAGAAATTCTTCAAAACATCGCATCGATGGCGATATAATAGAAGGAATATCTATTTCATGAAGCGTTAGACAGGGTTACATATTATTGTCACTGTTATTCAATGTACATTCCGAAAAATATTTAAAGAATCTATAAGCGATAGTCTAGAAGGTGTGAAAGAAAACGGCGTTTTCATTAACTACATCAGATATGCAGATAACATCCCTCTTATTGCTGATAGTCTAAGCGGCTTAGAAGAACTAGGAGACAGTGTTAACACCACTAGTGAACCATATGGGCTACGAGTAAATATAAATAAAACAAAATATATGATTGTAAGCCGCAAAAATATTAACTTCAACACAAATTCAATGATTAACAATATTGCTGTAGAACATTATAATCATTTTAAATATCTTGGATGTTATATAAATGAAAATTGTATTTATTCCA
>NC_051846.1:233424295-233430480 GCF_002237135.1 Teleopsis dalmanni | reverse complement strand
AATTAGCTGTTATATTTAAAAAAACACAGGATTAACAGGCGTCTGGTAATGATATTTTAGAACTCTTAAGATCAGAAGGTTTAATTGTACCAAAATCCTTTTCAACGCTTTTGAAAACATATAAAACTTCAACAATAGATGATAGCGAAATGCTATAAATTATTTTATATTAGTTTTAGTTAATTTTAGATATGTTAAGTTATATTAAGTTAATTATTTAAATTAATTTTCACTATGTTTACTAGTTTTTACTAGTTTATTTTTAATATCTTAATAAAATTTATAATAATTTATAATAAAATTTATAATTTACTTTTAAAACTTTTAATTTTGAATGTAATGTAAGAAATTATTATATAAAATAAATAAAAGTACAAAATACAACAATTTCTTTCTACTTATTTAAAGAGAAAATTGAAATTCATTTAAAATTTAAAGAGCGCAATAAAAGAGTAGAAATAAAAAAAGGGTGAAAAAATTAAATGAGCACTGCACTAAGAGCGCACAACTTTCTGTCGAATGCGTCCGTTATGCAAGACATGGTCTTCGAGACGGTCTTCGAGACATGTACGCAAAAATTCATTGAAGACATTTGGCTAATTTGTATGAAAGTGTCTTCGAAGACCGTCATACATTTGGATCGATCGGTCTTCATGTATGTATCCATGTCTTGAAGACGTCTTCGATGACGGATCGATCCGTTTTCTACTGGGTATTTGTTACACAAGCAAAATACACTTACAACACTTAGCACATCGCAAATTGAGAGGGAAACACATACCAAAAAACCATATGCTCAAAATCGCATATAAAGTTTCGTACAAAAACATCAAGAAACCGAAACTGGAGAAGAAAGTATGTCGCAGAGCAATAAAAATAAAACAACAAAAAAAAAAGACCATAATAATAGTGCCAGCAAAGATCTTTGGTATTTTAGAAATTTTTTTTTATCTAACCACTAATTTATACATCAACCCCTAAAACTTTTCCACTTACGAATAATTAAGTATCTCATTAAAATGGCGAATATAAAAATATGCAAAAACATATATATACGTCGCAAATATTGAAGTTTATACTAAGAGAAACTGTTTAAATCTATACAATTTAATACATTGAAAATATAATTACACTAATAATATATGTACTAATTTGGACTTGATGTCACTCATATTTGGAAAATGTGTTTCCTCTTTTTCCCCCCCAAGTCGAAAACTGTTCGTATTTTACATACACATACGCACACTAAAACATCACGAAAATATGAAGAAAAAACGACTTCGGACGAAAGTTAGATTTCGTTTATATTCGTCACCAACGTCGTTGTTGGTGACGGCGGTGGCCGTCTTATTGATCGTTGAAAAAAGAAAACTGTTCGAATTTCACACTTTTTCAAAATTAATAAAAAATAAAAAATAAAAAAACAAAAAAAGTAAAAAAAAAAATACTTTGCAGGAAAAATCAAAATGGCCGCAACAACACTTTATGTCGAAAAATATTCAATTTAAATAATTTTTAAAGAAAATTAACATATTTCTGTTAAGAATTTTATAAATTGAATCAAAAATTTATTTTCTATTATGGAAAGTTAGGCAGAAACTGACGCTAATAAAACATGCCCAAAAGTACTTATGTAACACAACTATTGATTGAAATTTATTTCACTAATACGAATTATTCATTTCAAATAAGGAAAATCCACTATTAAAGTTAAATTAATTATTAAAATTTTACATTAAAAGTAAAATTTTTGTTTATTCTTAGCTAAATATGCTTTATGTTAAAAAAACGTATACACACCACTTTTCGGAAAATTACTCCATTTTGAATTGATCCCCAGTAAATGTATTCAGTGTTTTTTTTTTATTTTTTGCTTTTAATCAATTTCCAAAGATATTAACGTACACGAAACTTAAACATTAAACCAATATCACATTTTAAAGCAAAGCAATCATTATATATATGTTTAATTATACAATTTATCAACTTTGAATTAAAAAAAAAAAATTTTTTTTTTTTGCACAAAAACCCAACAACACGGAGCAATAACTCCCGACGCTACCGATGATGTTGCACGACGTTGCTTAACTGAAGAAAACTTTCGACCAGTGATTGAAAATGCTATGCTATTTCATAGTTTTTATTATTGCTCCTGCTCCTGCTTCTGCTCTTAATTTGACGGAGCACTTATGACAGCAGAAGCACAAAACAAAATTTGCGTTGCTCTGCTATACTATGCTGTTTGATTTGTTGAAGCACGAAGCAAGAGCAAAAGCAAGAGCAAAAAATTAAAATATATGCTACTGAAAAACACAGAACGAGAAAACAAAAAGTAACAATAATTTTTTGTTACAATACTTGTTTTCTTCAAGTAAATAAGCAAACATTTTCTTTCATTAATAAATTTTTACAAAAACTTGATCTGCTTAAAGCAGTAAAAATTAGCAACAATTTGCTTTGCCTAGTAAAGCCATCATATAAACAATTATTACAAATGTATGTTATGATCTTACTTTCTTTAACAGAATTATATTAATTTCTGTTAAAATCATAATAACAAAATATACGGTGTGTAGAAAATGTGGATTGTGTTCATTGGACACCTAATGTTGGTATGCTTCAACGAAAGCTCTGAAATGTGTAAGAGCGAACTGCGACATCTTATAGAATTTATTATTTTTGCCATAAACAAAAATATATTAAATATTTCATATATATTTAATATATATGAAATATATTAAATATTAGAATATTAATATTAAATAAAATCGAATTATTAAAAATTATTAAACCAGTAAACATTAGAATATTGAAGTTCAAATATTAAAAATTAAATAATGATAGTACTCAATTAATTAAAATAAATTGATTAAAATTTCTTATATACCAGATATTCTTATACACAATATAACATGTATATATTTTATATTATAATTGAATATCGAACCTTGACCAACCATCTATTAAATAACAATTGAACTAAAAGAACTTAACTAATACATCGCAATTATAATCAAACAAAATTACGTATTTTAACGTTTTGTATATCAACCACAAAAAAGCAACATAAACCTAAATATCTAAATATTATAATCTCAAATTTTTAATTCATCAGCTTCATAATAAAATATAAATCATTTCCAGATACAAGCAAAACTAAAAAATGGAAACAAAACAAACCAATCTTGCAATTTCATCAATCACAAACAAGGATGATTCAACAAATCCAATTCATACCACTAATCCTCCACCAATGCCAATGTTAAACTCATCACATCATCAGGATGCAGAAAATGAAATAATAACCATATGTGGTAAGTATCACAAATCCCAACATTATCAATATCAATATTCTATTACAAATCATAAAATATCTTTCATAAATTACTAAATAATAATAATCTCATTACAATATTATAAAATTAATTTATACATAATATCATTATAATATTCTTCACATTAAATATCAAAATAAGTCCTAATCTAGTTGGATATATATCCACAAAAATTCTAATGTTAATATGTATTCGAAGATCTATTACATATAAATCATACATATACATCTACCAATATCTATACTCATCATAAAATTAATTTAATCCATACTATTTTATAATATATTCTATCAATCGCATGAACTAAATAATTAATAAAAATGTGTTTAAATAATAGAAAAATAATAATACACCTTATTAAAATCAATATTTCCAGATTCAGACACATCTATATTCCAACTGCATGACACAACCTCAGCATCATATCATCCCCTAAATGCTTCCATTGACAATACCTCAATCAACACAAACAAACGTAAAAAACTCAACCAATCAACAATCGACACACAAACAAGAACCATAGATGCACCACAAACAAATTTATCATCAAACAAAGCATATTAGAAAAAAATTATTCAGGTATATTATCGCATAATTATAAGAATACCTTATTCATCAACAATAACAATATTTCTTATTATACATCAGATGATTCATCTACCCTATCTAACCTAACAAATAATATAAATACTCAGGTGGCAAACGTCTTAAAACCACCAATACTTTCATCTACCAAAACAAAAATTAATATTTCTTTTCTATTCATTATGTATGTAACTGAGAAAAATGTTAATTTTATTGATAACTGAATGTGTAAAAAACTGTGTGATTGGTAATGACTCTGTTGACCGTAGCGTGTAATTAATTAGTGAGAAACATTAAAACAACAAATTCGTTACTAATTAAAATTCAAATACAGTAGCTTTATACGCTGTCACCGAAAATGTCGCTTTGGACAGACAGCAAGACAGACACACAACCTTTTTAAGAAATTTGAATTACAAATACTTTAAGGCGAAGATTTTAATTAATTAATTGGACACACTTTTCGATATGCCAAAAACGACGCATACTAAGTGGCTTTTTGCTCTTGATACACTGAATACTTCCCACACTGTTTTTGGTTAGACCAATATGCAGCGCGGTACCGGCCAGATTGAGCATTTAAGTCTCACTGACAAAAGAGTAAAAGACTTCTTAAAGTAACCGCAACATCTTAAGCATAAAATATGTAGTAATTCTATTTAAGCGCAGTGTAAACTTAGCAGCGGGAAACAAATTAAAATTAATAAATTAATTTTTTAATTTAAATATGAACAAAGTATGAGTATATATAGTACGAGTTTGTAGAACGCATAAAGTAGTTGTTTTACAACTTCAATAATTACAATATCAGGTCATAATCATAAAATCGATATAAATGTATTTTTAAATTTTAAAAATAATGTATACTTCGATCATTAATTATTATTTAATAAGTCTTTTCGTTAAATAAGATTAATACAATTCAAAAAAATAATCATAAGTAGTAATCATAAATAAAATATTATTAAAAAAAAAAGTCTAAATTATTAAAGCAATTTTTCTATTTCTTACAATATGTTAAAATTTTTATTTCTTAAAGTGAGTTTAAACGATCAGATTGGTTTTTTTTTTCACCCTATTGCAAAATTAGACCAACCTTGGTCAAAATTTTCGACAGAAAGGAAGTACATTTTTGCCACTGAACAATAAATTAACACAACACAAGTGCAAAATAAGATTTAATGAAATAAATAACACTTACTTTGTGCTCAATGATCGTTTGTTGGTTCGCAATGGTCGTTTGCGGGTTGGTTTTGGCAAAATCTTGCGTTCTCCTATCACTACAACATGCTTTCCAGAGAACTTTTTTTCAAGTTCACGCACCAAAATTGGCTGGCGATAATAAAAAAAATCTCAAATAATATAAAACGAGATTTCGGGAGTGCACAAAATTTTTTTATGTGTGAAAATTTTGCTCAAAAAATCCACAGTAAACTCGTAAGAAATGCAGAAATAAAAAGTATGCGACGCGAGTGCTAAAAAATCTACAGTAAACTCACGCTAATGTCGGAAACATAAAAGTACGCGACGTGAGTGTAAAAATTAATAAAAATTCCTGGAATACATAACACCCGATAACAAAGGTGTTTGCAGCGAATTTTAATTATCAAGTATCCCAAAAAAAAGGGAGAAAAGTGACATAAAAATTAAAAATCTTAAAAGTAAATTAAAATTAACAATCAAATTGTGAATTTGTGTTGGAACATAAAAATATGTATAAATAAAAATATACAATAACTACATTAAAGTACTTCATGTACAAGTTGTATTTCAAAACATAAAATAAATTAAAAGACAAATATTCCGGTACACAAAGTGGTACAAAGTTTTTTAAAAAAAGAAATATTTTTAAAAAAAGTGCAAACATATTTACAAAACCTTGCTATAATTAAATTAAAATAAAAAAAACCGGGTACGTTGGATTAAGAAGGTAAACAAAAATATTACGTAAACAAGTATTAAACAAATGTAAATTAATTCTTACAAATTGTATAACAAAACAAATGAACAAGAAATAAAAAATAAATTAATGTAGTTTAAAAATTGTATTACTTTTAACCGAAAAACCGGAGAACCGGAAATCCGTATTATTATCATCGAATATATAATTAATATAAAAAAAATCTAAACCGAAACGCAAACGATTTCTTATAAATTGACAGCAGAGCTCAATGTTTAGCACAAAAAGCTACTGTAATAACACCTAACCGGTGTATAATCATAGAAATAAAAACTTGTTTACAAATTTTTGAATGTATAAAATAA
>NC_051846.1:233417270-233424195 GCF_002237135.1 Teleopsis dalmanni | reverse complement strand
TGGCCCTTTCTGGGTTGGGAGTAGGTTTCTAAGCCTTGTTGCATCAACAAAAAGTAGTATAGAACCCACTTTACAGAGTTTTATTGCCATTTCCGTAACGGTATACATTCCTAGGAGTCTATTCCGTTTGTGCATAAGCGCATGGCATTCTAACACCACATGTGTGGCTCTCCCACGTCTCGAACGTAATCACCTTACACACAGACATTCTTTTGACAATTCTCTTTCATCCAGATGTCAGTTTTGTAACACAGAGCCTTCTACGTCAATTATTTATATCCTTGTCATTTGTCCTCACTTCTCCCATCATAGACACAATAGTATCCGTGATATTTTAATATCGAAACTCATAGGGGAAAACATTAAAAAAACAAATTATTATTTGTTATTATAAATTATTTTCATATTTATAATGTTATTATAATTTATAATCAATGTATAATGTAAATTTAGTACGTTAATACCTCGCTGCTATAGCTCTATCCTCTTTAATATACATACTATTGCTATAATATGCATATAATATGCATTATATATAAATTATTATTATTAAATAATAGGCTATGAATGCACCCCGACCTAAAAGATCTATTGTGTGCCTAAAGGTCTAACTAAAACAATTCTAGACTATTTATAAATCTTGTAATTGCTGTAGGCTTAATTTTACCTATTTGATTTGGAACTAAGATCGCGCTTCCAAGGTAGTCGAGTCTACGTCTTGCCGCCGTTGGGCAGTTGCATAGAATATGTTCTGATGTTTCCTTCTATTCATGACAAAGTCGACAGGGGTCAGTTTCTACCGCACTAATAATCTTCATATTATATATAAATAAATAAATAAAACTATATATAATTAATAAAACTGACTCTGATTAGTAAAATAAGCAAATTGCGTCTGCTAAGATTTCGCTAAAAGCAAGGGGGCCAAGTAACCAATGCCACTATATCTTAAAAATGTATTTTAAATTGAAATACCATAAATATAGGCGCCATGCAGTACAGAACCAACTGACATATTTTAACACAATATGGACACGTATTGTGTAAGTAAACTATTTTGTTAAGACATTATTTGGAGCAGAAATATAATTAGTTTCATTACTTCTTAAAAACAACATAGGATAAATTAAGCATAATTACTAATTTGTTTTATTGAACAGCCATAAATCATGTTGTAATCAAGAGGTAATTGCATATTCACATTTACATTTTAACGCATTTCAGATGTGCGTTATGTCGACAATTTAAAATTGCTGGTAGGCACTTCTGTGCGTAGCACCCATTCCAACGGACGCAGACTCAAGTAATTGGACACATTTGAGAGCTGTGATACCTCAGAGATTTTTTGACATAACAAATGCCTTCATTGGCCAAATTGTATTTAATCACAGCAATCAATTTTAAATGGTTTGGCAACATTTCTGCCAGAGGTGACAAGCACAAGCGTTGCTCGACTTAAGTCGACAGAAATTTTAATGGATTTAGTTTATTGGAGCAGTTTTTATGGCCAAAAATTTTTTCCGTTTATTTAACTTTTGTTTTTATTTTTGTTTTTGTTTTGTTTGCATTTTGATTATTTAGGATTATAAATTTTTGTTCCTTTCGAAATGTTTAATTAAATTTATGTTAAATTATATATGCGTGGCTAGAATATAAATTTACAATGGGCAATGGTTTTCTCACTTTTTCACACTAAATTTTATAAGAAAACTTAAATTATTTAAAATATTTATAATAAATTCAAAATCACTTAAATTTTATGACAACAACAAAAAGCCCAATAATGCAAATTAAAGTTAACAGAATTCCAATATTTTCATAGCCTACTATTTACTATCAAAATTGCTCCCATGACAACGCAGCTCTGGGTTACAAAACCAAATGGTCGTAGGCACTGCACCAAAATTGCACTCATGACACAGTAAAGATACATTAAACCTCATGACAATAACAACAGTCGAGGCAGGCATATAAAATAGTTTTTGCCTTTTTGCTATTAAAATTTGGGTTGCAGCAGTTCACTGGAATATCATAAATATGTATGAGGCAAAATATTTCGGAAAAAGATACAACAACAACAACTGTAAAAGCGTAAACGAGGTTGAACTTTAGGAACTTTCAAAACAAAAATAAATAAATAATGAAAAAATTACACATTAAATTCAGAGCAGGGAGAGGCCTAAAATAAGCACTGTTCGAAATCTATGGGAAATGTGAGTTTTTTTGGCAACTACCACTTTTGTGCACAGGAAATTCGATGAACATAACTTAGTGGTACCTGCCATAGGAAATTTAAAAGTTCAGCATTACTAGAGAGCAATATGTGCTTTAGTGTTTAGCGAGTAAAAGACATAAGTTCGTTTCGATTCCATTTATCACTGACAGTTAGGTGCTGATTTATTCGAAAACTCGGACTAAAATAGCTATGCATATTGACAGCATTCAAAGCACTTTTTGAAATATAACTCACATAGCGAATTCAACATGTGTTAACAATTTCATTAAGACGGTCATTCGTAGAAAAAAAAAGAATTTAGATTTTCTTAAGAACAAACGAATTACTCCGGATATTTCATAAGTTTGCGGATAATCAATTTCATATTGGAACATGATGCATTTCTTTCTGATAATTGAAATGAATCATCATCATCAATTCCTCTGTCTCCCATTGGAGCGTAGGGCCTTGAATTGAAATGAATTACTTAGTATATATATACTTAGTATAAATTGTGGCTTTAGACCCCAAAACTTTGGTTTGACTTTCTTGAAAAAATAATGGCAATAATATCTGTAATGATATCAGCCATTTGTGCACCGCAGATTGCCCAAATGGTACGCAAACTGTTAGTCTACTTTTCAATTTCTTTATAGACAATAAAGAAAAGTGTTATATGCGCCTATATATAGGCAATAATTCTGCGAATGTCAGCTTTCAAGTGATGCAATGTCAATGACTTATCTGAAGAGAATAACAAATTTCTTGTTTCTTAATACTGATACCCAAATAAAAAATTTATCATTATGCATAGAACAATTAATTTTGGTATGAATCTATGAATACACATTAAACATATCTCAGATCTTTTTACATAATGTAGATAGTGTCTATATATGATCATTAATATATCCAATCTAAAGTGTTACACATACAAATACATCGTTATCATCATAGCTATATAGTTTAGAACCGAAGCGTGTTTCACACTTCTTTCCATTCTTCTGTTTTTTGAATTTACTTCACGCTTGCTAGAATTCATCTTTAGAGATCTTTGCGCTAACAGTCACCCCATTTTCTACGATTAGTCCTTGTTCCATTCTTTATCCTCATGTCATTTTCGATTCCATACCGTGCCTGGTATTCAACAATTATAATTTAAACAATCATAATTTTTTTTAACTGGGCTAGGGAATTAATCTAAAGCAGAACAATATGCCTAGTCTCACAGATACTTCAGTTTTTCTTTAGAGGACTTTGCTACTTTGCTTTAGTGATGTGTTGGCACTTATTTCTCGCATTTTACCCTTTCATAATAATGACGCTATAATCAAACAAGATCCCTCCTAGCATTTGCGATTTCTCTTTTTTCATCCAATATTCACATTCGCGAAGTAGATTAAAAATACAAGTGGCATGTTATGGCACAAACGACTCCAATAAAGTATATCTTAAGTATAGTGAAGTATATATAAAAAACTCATGTCTATTTCAAGGAATTATGTCACATATACATCTAAAATTAACTCATGAGATAGATGAATAATGCTTAACCTAATAATTAACTTTGAAATATTATTATTATTATGTTGAGGAAAGTTGAGTCAGTGCACCTGAGCACTTTTACTCTATATTAACTGCGAGGTTTCTTTAAAACCCCTCTTTGTGCCTTGACTGGATTATTATTTATCTCATCATCAGACTAAGTAATAATTGACCTCAGATCTGCATACCTCCCCGAGGAGCCTGTAACCATTCTGAGATTTGATAATGCGGTGTTAGTAAGTCTGTCAGATTTCGCAAATAATTTCAAGGCTCTATCCTTTATGTATTTTTTGATGGGATCAATCTTGAGGTCCCTAAGGATGTCATTCGTCCTAATGCACCAAGGAACTTTGAAAAGTCTTCTTAGAGCCTGAATTTGTGCAATTTCTAATTGGTGAATAGTAGTGTTTGAAGCTTTGCTAAACGCTACACAACCATATAGAAGTGACGGACAAATTATTTGGTTATATATCAGTTTCCTGTTCTTAGCATTGAGGTTTTCTTTTCTAAATAGCGGTTGGAGGTAATGAAGAATTTTGGAACAGCTAATTCTTTTCAGTTGAACATGTTTAAGCCATGTGAAACGTTTGTCCAACGTGATGACGAGATATTTAACGCTATCCTCCCAGTTTATCACCATATCACCCACTCTCACTCTCGACGGATTCTGTCTCCACTTACGCGTTATAAACAAAGCCTTAGTTTTTTCATTATTGATTTTTATTTTCCATTTCTGAAAATACTCCAGAATGAGGTTTATATGCTCTTGAAATACATATTTAATAAATATATTTTGAGAACTATTTAAATTGAGTTTTTTAAGGTTATAAAAAGCATAATTGTTGATGAAAAAAAATTTTAAAGAAGTGAATATAATCAGAGATTATAAATTTTTTATAATCTCTATAACTTAAATAAATAATTTATAAGCACAACTATAAAAAAACTTCAATTATATACCGTTTGTCACTATTTAAACAATAAAATAAAAAAAGTTAAATTTAAAACCTTCAACACATCTTAAATATTAAGTCGATCAATATCTTTTAATTTCAATCTTAAATATTTTAACATTTTGCCAATAAATTTATTAACTGAACGATATCCATAGGTGTCATTAGAGTTTACCGCGCCCATTTTATACACGCGTTTTTTTCATTACCCCAGGTGTTTACATATTTGACTGTGTACTTTCAAGGTAAACTTGAGTTTTTTCTTCACGCAAAAAATTAATTTGATACATTTTCTATATTAAATGCAAGTCAAGATAAAAAAAAATTCAGATAAAAATAATGAAAATTTCAGGACCACCCGAAGCTTTATTATGATTAAGTTAATGTAGACATATCAATTTATTAAATTAAATATTGTATTTAGAATTTTTTTAAATATTTTGATATACCATAGTGTCTGAAAGAAATTAAAAGAGATTATATTTCCAATTTTAAGATACTTTATAACTTTAAGCAATATTGAATCAAAAATATAATTTTTTTTATTTACTGATAAAAAAATAAAGAATAGAAAGAAAAAACAATAGATTTTAGATATTGTGCATTTATTGCCAGGCTACTAATTGACCAGACAACTAATTGGCCAGACAAGTAATTGGCCAAAGAACTAATTGGTATGATACAAACAGAAGACCTGATTAGACCTCCGTTGCAGTTTTTACGGATGACCAGTTGTTATTATGGTGCCTCAGCCTTAATATTTTGAATTGTTCTACTCTTCAGCTTATTGATGGATAATATACCTAGCTTCTACTTGAATGTTAGTAAACATCAGCTTCAGTAAACTTTTGTAGTAGCGACATTTTCAATGCTAAAAGGTATTTTTACTTCAGTTTTATGTTTCATGCTGAGAAGTTTTATTGCAACCCGGGAACTTATCAATTCAGACGGATGGTATGAGGTGTGTAGAGCCGTCACTGTTAATCGTATCAGTTTAGAATAATAAGTTTATGGAATTTTCTGATTATATCTTATTCTATCATACGTAAGAATAAATAAATTATTTATCGATTTAATTAAGATATTTTTTTTATCTTCTTGATCACAAATCTCAGCCTGCGTAATTAAGTAATTAAAATAAATAAAAACTGCAGTGCAACTTAAGATTCCAAAAGTAAATACTTCACCTACTGTAAAAAGATTTTGGTGACTCAATAAAAAAATCAATAAAAAAAAAGAATTTTCAAATAAAATTAATTATATATACACGCCTTAAACGTGTTTATTTGACGATGCAATTAATACGAGATTTTGGCCACAATTGCAGTTTTCAATTTACGGTGACAAGTATAAACATTTCGTACGTAGGCAAAACATTCTTGTATTTTAAACTTGAATAATTTTAATTTTATTTACTAAAATTTACCACCTTGCCAGTTCATTTGTGAAAAATAATTAATTTCATTTTAATTACTTTTCCACTCATTTAGTTGATGTTAGTAATTATAACTCAATAGAATGAAAAAGTTGACACTCATAATTATTCAATTTATTATATTTAAAGATATTAAAATAAAATATTATATTAATTTATATATATAATATATATTTATACATAAAAATTGAATAAAATATATAACCATATATAATCAAACATCACGTTGGACAAACGATTCCCATGGCTTAATCATGTTCAACTGAAAGGGATTAGCTGCATCAAAATTCTTCATTACCTCCAACCGCTATTTAGAAACGAAAACCTCAATGCTAAGAACAGGAAATTGATATATAACCAAATAATTTGTCCGTCACTTCTATATGGTTGTGTAGCGTTTAGCAAAGCTTCAAACACTACTATTCACCAGTTAGAAATTGCACAAAGCCAAGCTCTGAGAAGACTTTTCAAAGTTCCTTGGTACATTAGGACGAATAACATCCTCAAGGACCTCAAGATTGATCCCATCAAAAAATACATAAAGGATAGAGCCCTGAAATTATTTGCGAAATCTGACAGACTTACTAACTCAGAATGGTTACAGGCTCCTCGGGGAGATATGCAGATCTGAGGTCAATTATTGCTTAGTCTAATGAAGTGATAAACAATAATCCAGTAAAGGCGCAAAGAGGGGTTTTGTAGAAACCTTGCAGTTAATAGAGAGTAAAAGTGCTCAGGTGCACTGACTCAACTCAACTAGCCTCAACATATATATAA
>NC_051846.1:233404374-233417170 GCF_002237135.1 Teleopsis dalmanni | reverse complement strand
ATTACATAAAAACCATTCTTCATAGTTCCAAAGAAGAGCTCCACTCATAACTCATTTACAACATTAACCTAACCAGCAGAAGTGGAAGATCAGAAGACATGCAAAAATTCGTATTCTAAAGCGCATAAAAACCGAGTGCAACAACAAATACAACCAAAGTCAAGCAGCAATAAGAAGACGACAACAATAAAATACCAAGAGAAATCTGGCAATCGATTGAGGTCACTTTGGGCTTGATGCTGCTACCACAGCTGCAATCATTGCTGGTCTCATTTCAAGTTTTGGGTTCATTTGATGTGTACGAGTACTCGTACCTTCACTTCTTCACTTCTTCAGCAGTCGAAGGTATTAAAACGAGCGGTAAAATAATAGTTTGAAACTGTTTAAGTTAGTAACTTTAATTAAGGCATTGCAACAGTTTCACAAGTTTTAACTAAAATAGCACAGAAAATTTTATATGCCTGTCTAGATAGAGTAGCAGTTGCCAGCTTAGAAAATTGTTGCGATACTCGTACTCGTTTAGTACTTCTAACTTCAAAGTTTCGAGAAACGGATGATAACAATTTGTATGTCAAACTCTTTTGTTTTAAAATTTTTTGTATAAATTTATGTTATTGCTTATTGCATAGATAGATAAAAGGCTGCTTCACTGCTAAATCGTTTCCTTTCAAATACCTTGAAAACGCGGCAAGATACTTCAATGTACTTGAAATAAATAAAATGAAGCTTAATGAACTTTTTGTGGCACAAAAGTAGCTACACACATAAATAAATGCATAGCTAATCATATGTACGTTTCTATTAACCATAATGCATAGCTAAATTGCAAAAAAAAAAATTAGTATTTTTTTTTTGATAAATTCAATAAATTGTTTTTTAATCAATGATTTGAACAATTTAGTTGCTGAGTTTACAAGCTGCATGATTACAAGATCGCATTTGTTTCACTTACAATTATTGAACCTTCAAATTTATTGAAAGTTAATGAACTCTTAATAGATAAAAGTTTAAGATTGCATAGCTTAATGTTCGTTATAATAGGGCATTTAAAAACTTGACAATAATACTAGGCAAGATGTCTACTTTATTTTACTTATCTAATGTCGGCTCCTGTATTAAATGGTTATTTGAGTAATTGATTTTAAAAGAAAATGAATTATAAATTTGTTTTGCTATAATAAAAGTTTACTACAGTACGAGCATGTATAATTAAATGAGTTATTTACCTCATGTCAATAGTTAATTTATATTATTGTAGTGCTTTCGTTCGATAATTTATTTCATCTCTAAAAGTAATTTAAAATTATCTTTGCCATCATTGTAAACTCTGTTTTTCTGCAGATTTCCAATTCCAATTTATTAAGATCTTAATAAAATTTCAAAACACCTTAATGGGGAATAGTAATTTACTGATATTTGCAGTTACTTTTCAATAACTCCTTGAGAAAATAGGTACTTGAGGTCGTCAGTCTCAGTTAACTGTTAAAGTTAACTATATATTAAGCTAAAGTGCCAGTTGTGTGCAACAAAGCTCATCTAAGCACAGATAATGGTCCGTTATAATTTCCCGCCACGCTATATTATCGTTATCGTTGTAACACCACATGATTTGACAGCATCCCTAATCAAAATTATCAAACACTGCAAAATTTTGTAGATGTTGTAAGAAGTAATAACATTGTTAGTAAAAAAATTATATATGACATTAGCTTTCAGCTGATAGGCAGGGACAAAGAAAACTTTAAATAATTTTATGGACGTTGTAAATTGTTTTTAAGATCAATTTTATATAATTTTTGCTAGGTTTTAAACAATCAGAGAGGAAACTTTGAACACCATTTTGTCGATGTGTTAGGTTAGGTTATATCAGCGATCCCTAGTACATCCACTTAGGCCTATTAGCCCATTGTGTTACCGTATATGTAAGAAAACTCAACGTTTAAAACCACCTTAGAACTTTTGTCAAAACATAAAATGTTATTTATTGTTAGCTCTTGTAATTGATTAAGATTCTCAAGAAAGGGGGCTCCTAAAGAGTCGCCGCCCTGCATGGGCTGAACAATGTGTTAAATGGCATAAGTATTGCTACGAAAAAGCAACATACAATGATATATCTTCATATATCATAGCAGTCTAATATAGTTCCTTCTATATACTGAACAGGGATAGAGAATGGAGAATGTGTACGTATTTGAAGGCAACCCCTTGATTTAAATTATATTCTTAATTATATTCTTAATTAATTTGTTTGCTTTAAAGTATGAATATTCTAGACAAAATATTTTATATATCATCTATTTAAAAGTGTTCAAAACTGAATTGTTTTGAAAATATTAGAAATATTTAGTTAACATCATCTCTATCAAAAATAGCAGAAGACATCTTGTTACTCGCGATTTTCGTAAGTTCAATTAGAAATCAGTTTACATTTATTAACTTCTCTGTGATTCAGTTACAGTTACGTTACTCCCCCAGTAACGTAACTTCCTACTTCACTACCGTTCTCTAGCATCAGCTTAGATAAATTTATAATTCTAGATGTCTAGCTTATTAGTTTTTGCCCTACGCATTAGCGTGGGAAAAAATTTTACATTTTTATATATTAGGTATTAGGTATTAGGTTCTCAACACATGTCCTTTAGGGTCAAATCGCTGTGATCTTTGTTATTAATTTCTAAGAGATAGTTTTAGTCAGTTAAGATCTCGCTCGGCGGTGAGACATTTTGATGATTTTCACTTCACAGGAAAAAAATCTCTTCTTAGTATAATAGAACTACATACTTAGTTGAACAGTGAAAGGATAATTTATTTAAATATAAATATTATATTAAAATGGCTACTTAGGATTCGTCTGCTATCTTAGCTAATACTTAACTTAGGCAAATTACTTAACAGGAGCATCAACAATTACTTAACCATAATGACTAAGTGATAAAACTTAATATTATATTGGCTTAGCTATTTAGTCGATATAAAGTTGTCCAATTTTTTTGTTCGAAAACAAAAAAATATGCTTATTAAACATAATTTTTATGAATTTCAAATGGATTCCAATATGGCTTATGTTTGTTAGGGTCATTTTTGTTTTCAAAAGATTTTTTTTGGATCAAACAACTGCTGGTGTTTAGATCAGCAATATCATTTAACTTAAAACTTAAGATGCTGTTTTGTTTACAAGCACACATAGGTAGGTTAGGCGAATCGAATGTACTTTATTTACTTACTTACTTAGTTGGCCATTACAGACGTGAGTCGTGCTTGACCGGTTCGAGTAACCTCCGTCAGTCAGCTCGATTAGTTGCTTACTGTCGCCAGTAGGTATTACTGAGCGTCCCCAAATCATTGGTCACTTGGTCCTTCCACCAAAGATGCGGACGTCTTCTACCGCATTTTCCACTTGCGGGCAAATCGAATGTAGCAATTCTAAAAACATGTTTCAAGAACTAATTTATTGCATATGTTAAAGACAATAATTAAAGATACTGATATTTTCGTTACATATATTGAATGAAACTTAATTACAGTTTTCTATATACTTAAAAAATTATTAAGGATATGTACATAATAAAGTAAATTGACTCAACTAAAATAAACTGCTGATTTGCCTGAGGGCTGCTCAATCAACTATCTTTCTTGTTGTTAGTTGATTAGGTGGCATATATTTATATTAGATGCATTCACATAATCAAAATATTAGAAATCTGAAAAGAAAATAAAATGATGCACGCAAAATAGTAATTCAAAATGCAACTTCAACAATACAAAAAGCCGTTTTGAATCAAACTCATCATCAATTATATTCAATCATTCAATCAAAAGATTACATAGTAAAATATTGTTATACATTTGATTACATAAATGTATGTATTTCATAATATTTTTATTTATTTTGCCTTAATAAAAATTATTATTATTTTTTTAATGAATAGTGACAGTTGCAAAATGTGTCTTTTCATTTCGCAGTTACTTAAGTAAGACGGATAAGTAAGTTCGCATGAAGCTCTGAGCATAAAAAGATTTATGCGAACTTTGACTTTGCTGGCAGTTATCTTGACTTGTGTAAGCAGATACATTTGGCATCTTCAAAATGCTCTTGCGGTTGGTTATTAAGTAATGTGCAACATGGTACGGCAAACAGTTTTCTTTGACAAACAGACAAAATCACAGATACAAGTACAATAAAAGTTGTGGTTACAAAGTGAACACAAGCTTTTCTGAGCTAACAAAATAAACCAAAATTGGTTACTGTTCCGTTTATCATTTTTATTTTATTTTAGTTTTTATTGTGATTATTTTTTTTAATCATTATCATGTTATACTTTGTGTCCGGTGAACTTTTTTATCTAACTATCATATTGCGTTTTTTGTGACTTTAATGAAATGAAAACAAACAAAGCGTTGACTTAATTGAACTACCTTTTTGTATCTTTTATTTCGAGTGGCTATTATGAATGCGTGTATAATTTCTATTACCACACGAAAGATACTTTTGTGACATATCTGTGTTAGTGTTGCAGCTATTGAATTCAGTTTTTTTCCTCTGTGAGATATGCATTATTTTAATTTTCCATCATTATTTAATTTCATTTTGATTATCATAATTTATATTGTTTTCGTATTGTTTCACATTTGATTTGAATTTAATCAGTTAACATTACATTATAATACTTGTAGAGATAAAAAATAACATTTTTTTTAAATATTTTGCATGAGATACTTGCGATCAGGCCATCCGTTAACAAGCGCAATTTTCACATTAAAAAAAATTTATAAAAAATGTTAATAATATCTTAATATATTATCTACAACAAGGTTAACGTTTTTTATCTTATATAAATTTAATATTACATTTCAAGACAATATGTGTATATAAATTCCATATGCAAAGTATCTGGAAGAATAATTATAAAATTTTTTAACTCATAGTTTTCATAGTACCCGTATTAAAAAAAAGTCAAATCAATTGGACTACAATTCTCATGTCACAGGAACTTGAGAAATATGCGCAATATTACAAGAACATATATCCGAACAACGAACATTTTCATCTGCGAGAAGTTGTTGCAAGGAATTGCATTCGAGGCATACTGGATAGGACGAAAGGTTCAGTCAAAGTTGAAAATAGTGTACTAAAAAGTTTAAGTGAATTATGATTTTATTTTAAATTTGCTAAATATATGAACTGATCAATATATTATTAGTTTAATTTAATTTTGATTAAAACTTTAAAAGTTAATAAAATAAAAAGAAATAGATTTTGAGCTCTTGAAGCTTTAATAACTTTCATATACATTAATTACTTAGTCATTTATTTTAAATTACAACAAAAATCAATTTTAATATTTTTTAACATAGAATGCATTTTAAATACATGTGTATTACCGAAACAGACTTGTAACAAAATTTTAGGTAATACACAAGAATATATTTTGTCAAGACTTAGATTTTAATTATTATAGTTTATAATCTCTCCAAAGTCTTTCTTAAATTTCTATATCTTTTTCATTCTCACGTCTTTCTAAAATTTCTTTATATTTTCAAAGGAAAAATATTTTTTAAATGGTTCTACACCTTTTTTTTTATAAACTGGCAGTTTTTTCTGGTGATTATATATTACGCTAGATGTATTTATAGACTTTAGATACGGTGTATTCTCTTGATGAATGACCCATTCTCTTTCTTTATTTCTTAGAATTTTTATGATTTGATCCTTAAAAGCATCAATAAAAATTTATAATATATGCCATCAATGGATTTTTGATTTTTAATCCATGCTACTTAGTAGTGACAGGCTCTTATAGTAGAAAGTCCCTTTCGGATATATTAAGACATTCTTTTGCTTCAACGGTATTATTTTCAGTGAAAAAATTTATTTAAAGATCACACAAATCTATTTCTTATTAATTGTTTTAGAAATATTAACAGTTGCTTCATATACTCATAAACCACTGTAACTTGTCACTTAATGGTTCAAATATTATATTAACACATTTATTGTATTATGGGAATTGGTGTTTTGGCATGGACAAATTATTTTTTATAAAGTGTCTTCTGAATGTTAGTCCAAAGAAATATCATCCCAACTATGTACCACTTCATTTACCAGTTCCTTTAGTCAGAATACCTATGAAATAAGTATCAAACTTAATCTGTATCGATTCAAAAAAAAAAAATGCTTTATATAATATATACTTCGATTTCATAAAGATCCAGAATTGAAAGAATAGTTTGTCCACAAAAGACACGTAAGTACAAAAAGTTATTAATATCGTCCAATCTGATCAACAGTATATATAATTAATAGAAGTTCTAATGTTTTATTTATTATTTTATGAATTTTTTGACAACTTTGTTATAAACTTTTTTGTTATGAAGAGAATGATATGAAAATAATTTAAAAACTTGACTAAAATCATAAACTGAATCTTTATGTTATATATTAATTATATTAATTTTATTATAGTAGTAGAATTAGTAAAACCTAATTGTGACTATCTCAACTAACTACTTTTAATCAAGATATTTATTTATTGTATCATAGTAAATATGAGATCGTAATACATAAATCGGCATAAAATCGTAATAAAATAAATAAATAGTAAACACTATCCATAATATTGCGTTCAACTATGTGTTAGAAAAAAAACATTCCCATGCATTCCCATTTTTGAGGTATTACTGTATCTAGTATGAAACCAACTTAAACTTTATTACAATCAAACACCATCAGATTCTTAGGTTGTGTGCATGTTGTTCTAAGTTGCGTTCTAATTGAGGGAAATTCTAAGTTGTGCCGATAATGTAGTGAAGTGTTGGTATTTAGAATAATTTCAACGTGGCTAAGTCGAGACTATGGGTATGTGAGAGTTTCCAAAAAACTAAGTCTATTTCTTTTCATTGACTTAGCAATATTATTTTGGTAATTTTCGACGTTTGCATAATTTTAAAAATATATTGAAATGCATATTGGCTGTCAAAATGCAACTCGTACACTTTTTAGAACTTTGTTGCTAAATGTGTGCAGTACAAAAAATCCCAAGGAAAATCCCATTTAGTTTAGCATGAACTTAGAACAACTCGCACACGACCTTAGTAGATTTATTTGAACTAATATAATTATAATATATGTATTTGTTAAATATATAATATGTTTATAAGCGTTAGATTGTTTTATTTATTCTTAATAAAAAAATAATATTTTTAAAATCTTTTAAATATTTTTAACTTTTTTTACAATATTTTAAAATTGTGCTAGCTGAATAATTTACAACTAAATATATAAAATGTACTTATATCAAAGAAAAAACAACTATGTATAGTTATAGTTACTTACATTTCTTGAGATTTGCGTTATTTCAAAAAAAAATAATAATAAAATGACTATAGATATAGTTAGTTGTTTTGTGTTTGCTTATACCACAATGTAAAGTATCTGGGGTTTGTATTAAGTATTGTTGAATATGTTATATTAAAATTTCACATTAAATGCAATTAATTAAAAAAAAGCTCTTCAGATGTGAATTTTATATTTTTAAATAAATATTTTACATATGGATTGCATTTGCATTTTACCATTAATATTTTAAAACTTTTCAATAATAATGAAAATTTCATTTTAAATGTATATTAGTCTTAAATAAGATATACCTGATATCAAATAAAAAATCGATAATAAAAAAATTAGGTATTGCGTTAGGGAATTAATTAAGCACACTTTATAGTAATTTGAAATGAAATGCAAATTTTTAATTACCTAACTAAAGCCACGTAGTCTGTGCCAAAAGTATTACACGGTGAATTTAAATAAAAAAGTATGAAAAGCAAAAAATATTATTTAGAAAAGCAGTTACGAATATCATTAAAACTAACATTAAACAGTCATCTTGATTGTAAATTTTTTTAATGATATTTAAAATTATACTTTTTTAATATTTACAATCAAAATAAATTAAATGAAAAATTAAATCAAATTACTGCCATAAAACGAAGTGCAAAAGTTAAAAAAGCGACAAAAACATTCGTTTTTGTGTGCACATAAAAGCATCTAAGCATCTATTATATGAAAGGCGACATGCACCTCTGCTTTATAATAGATACATTTCGACATGCATTAACCCAATCCGAAGATTTGTCTGCATTGACTCAAATGAACACGTAAACCTGACTTAATCTGTCTCAACTTGTTACAGTTTAAATCGAAGAAAAGTGAAATGAAGCCGGTGCCAAAAAAAATACGAAAAAAAAAATTTATCGTGCGACTTGTATCTTGTAAGCTAGCAACTATAAACTTTTAAGCCAAGTCATAAGAGCAAATCGAACTAGAGAAAAACCACCTCAAAAATATTTAACAACAATAAAACCAAATTAAAAAAAGTGTTTACGATGGCGACATATAGTAACCAAGATTTTATGACCAAATGTAATTATACCCACAGATACAAAATGGCAGAGTGCATTTCTTATTGCATTTAAATATATCTCGACAAATACAAGACTTCATATAATATATCGATAAGTTGGTGTATCTGTGCATATAGCTTTGTGGCGATACACTGCAAAAAACTGGCGCTGCATGTCATGTTTCAAAACTACTATAAGCGTGACAAACGATTGAGTTTTGTTCATTAAAACATTTAAGTATTGGAAAAAAATAGTTGTGAGTAGCGTACCTGTATATTAAAATTAATAATAGTAAGATGGAGATGTATGTGCTAATATATCTGTTAAAATTATTGAAAAGAAACTTGTTAAGCTGGAAACCGGAGATGATACGGTTGATTGACTTTTTTTTTTACAAAGCCATAAAAAAGGCTACTTAAGACAAAAGCCGCATGTGTCATCCCGTACCAATGCGGTACTTGTTGCAACAACATTGCTGCCAAAAGGCGATATTTTCAATCAACAAAATTTAAGTAACAAAATTTTATAATAATCTTAAGTATAAGCTAATTTAATTAATAATAAAAAATTACAAACGAATGCAAATTTCTGATCAATTATTAAAGTTATTTTCAATAGCTTTAGTCATAATCATTTTCCAGTTACTTAGTGTGAAAGATAATATATAATAAAAGTAACTGTCTGCAAAAGCACATAGTAAAAGGTTATCAATTAAGTGGTTCTAATTTGACGGTACTGGGATAGTAAAATTTAGGTTACAATAAATTGATAGACAATATCACATGTTTGCTATTTTATCATCATATCACATAACGCCTATTTTTCATTTGGGGAATAATAGATACATCAGAAACTTTGTGTTGATCTGCAGAGATCCCACCTGTGACTTTTGATCTGGGTTTTAGATGTAACCATTCTTTTTTTGAAAATGATGCAGTTGTAACAAAAACTGGATTCTAATCGCTACAGTTATATGATTCCCTTTTTTTTAGCTTGAAACTGTAGGTACATCATTGTGGAAGATCAACAGGATGGTGATATATCCTAAACAATATATTTTATATTTTATTTGTGAATCGAAAAATTTTCTAAACATGTTAATTCAGATTTTGGTGAGGTAAATTGACTACCGGAATCAAGTGATTTGTTGCATACAAGTAATACTTTTTTAAGTTTAATAAAATATTTATTTGCATCAAATAAATAAATATTCCAGATATATCTTCCAGATATATATATATATATTATTTTTATTTTTAATTCCGTTAAAAATGATGAACGAATATTCGAAATAATTATCGTCGAAATCTTTATGATAAGCAGTATGGTATTTGCTTTCATCAACAATTTTAAATTGAATCAGGGATCAGACGCATCATCAATTGAATATGGTGAATGTTCAAAAAAAAACTCCAAAAAAAGTGAAGCAAACACAGATTTTGAATTTCTCCCAAATCTTCTGTCTAAATTCGATGATCTGTATTTTAGACATGCCACTTTTCTTTTCCATCAGTCTCGCAAACAGAGCATTCACTTTGAAGAAATGTTTAGACCTTCTCGATGTCACAGAATTGGATAAGCTAATAGAAAACCTACTTACTTACTTAATTGACCATTACTTACGTGAGTCGTCCTTGGCCACGTCGAGTAGCCTCCGTCAGTCAGCCCGATAAGTTGCTTGCTGTTGTCAGTTTGTATTACCGGGTGCCTCCAAATTGTTGGTTACCTTGTTCTTCCATCAAATATGCGGACGTCTTCTACTGCGTTTTCCACCTGCGAGTACCGAATTAAACAATTTTCTAGCCGGAGCACTCCCCGAATGCTCCTAACACCTTCTCATCACTGTTGGTAATTGTTCAGATTTCTACACCATACAGCAAAACGGGTATGATAAGAGATTTGTAGAGCGTGATTTTTTTTGTCGAGAGAGGGTTTTATTTCTCAATTGTCTACTTAGTCCGAAGTAATATTTTTTGGCAAGAGTGATTCTACCTACCGTCTTTCGTTGCAAAATGTAAATCTTCATTTAGATTGCTTACTACTAAACTGAAGATGCCTTACACTAACACAATCTAGTTTTGGCTTTTTTATCTGATTTGTCTATTCATTTGTTAAGTTTAAACTTTTGAACACTCAAAGATTCTTAATAATGATTTTTTCAGTAAACGCTTCTATGCCAATTTTTAGTTGGCACTACTAAAAATCTGATATCATTTATGAACGACACTCTAGTCATTCTGGTTAACCCATAATCCATGTCTTCATTGCAAATACTAATTCCTTGTTTTCATCGGCCAGGTTGTCTTATAGGCTTCTTTGGCAATATTTGGACTTAGAAGAAAAGAGATAAAGATAATTAGAAATAAGATGAAAACCATGAATATGTATATTAGTGTAGATTCTATGAAGAGCAATGGACTAGGAGCAGGAATATACAACTTTAAAATAATCATAAAGAATGTAGTAATTAGAATCCATCTCACCAGAAGTATTTTCATTCAATGTAGTTAAATATTATCTTGAATATATATAAACCTTAAAACAAAAAAACTAATCACACCCACTCTTCATCTCAACTGTACTGACTTTTTTTAACATTTTTCTAGGAATAAAATTTCTTTTCATTAACGGCTGAAGCTTTCAAATAATTTTTTTGGTAAAATATTTGATAAATTTACGCAGTTTTGAAGTCTTCTGAAGACTATGAAGTCGAATTCATTGAACTTAAAATTTTAGCAATTTGTTTTGGTCTGGAGTTTTTATGTGCTTCGATTTTATAGTTTTTAATTAAAATAAATTATTTATAATAAAAAAATTTCACATAAACAATATAAGTATAATTTTGCGGTGGTATTTTTAGCAAAATTTTGATAATAAGGGGATTTTTGAGTAAAATTTCCAGCTTGTGCCAACTTAAAACTGGTACTTCAGCTGCAGCGCAATAAAGTTGAAGATAAAAATATCTTTTTCTCGATTCATTTTGCCTACAAATATTTAAGTAAAAATAGTTAAATAAAAATAGTAGACAAGAAACGTACCCAAAACGTTGAGAAATAATTTTTTATGACAAATTAATAAGAAATAAATAAAAAAAAGCCATAATTAAAAAGACATTCAATGAGTTAATAAAAATTATAAATCAAAAATTTCTTAATAAAGTCTATCTTTCATATTTTGTAATTTAATTTCGTTTGAATAACAACTTTTAACTTGTACTTGTGTTTAACTCGTACTCGTATTATCTAAATGGATCTGTGCAGTTTTTTACAATTTTTTGAGCAAATTTACTTAATTGTGGTTCCCACAGAAAAAGTATCTCAAATTGCTGTTTGGGCGAAAAATGTGCAATTACATTGTTTTATTATGCATATATTTCACAAAAGTATATACTACATTCGGTTTCGTACTTTTATTGAGATTTTCTCTCAATTAAAATCTGTTTTCATTGTGGGCTTAAAGATTTTTCTTTAGAAAGTTGAATTGTTGCTGAGTAAAATATCATCAAAATTATATGAAAACGATCGTATTTTTGCATTTTGTTTTCATCTACTAGCTATGAGTATACTATATGTGTTATAATTATTTAGAAACAAATGTATATTATTTTCTACACTGAATTTTAGTAATCAGTATAATTTGTTTCGATTAATATTCATATTTTTAATATTTTTTGTTATCTGTAATTTGCTTTGCTTTCAAAGGTTAAATTAAATGCTTTTTTACAATTAAAATATTTTTATTCAGAGTGTGAAGTATTATTAAAAGCACACATTTAAATTTTAAATTATTTAAAAAAAAATATATGTATATAGTGCACTTTTGTTAATCCAGATAATTACATTTAAATGATTGTTCAGAGTGCCTAAATATCTAAGTGCTTAAATTGCATAAAGATGTTTATGGGCATCGATAATGTTAAAATTACCATTTATAAATTATATAGACAACGAATAATATATTTACTATATGTGCTTAAATAAAATATATACTGTTTGTCCGAGCAATAGAGATTATAATGAAGAGATTGCCGGAAAACTGGTTCCCAATTTACCGCTATGAGCAAATTATTTGGTGTCCCGACTATCGAGAGTATATTGAGTTATAATAAAAAGGATAGAGTTTATTTGTATGCAGTCAAAGTAAAATGTCAATATTTTTCTGACTACATAGTAGAAATTGAAAGATCTCTAGGTCAAGGCCTTTAAAAATGAGGGGAAGTGGTTTAGTTCATGAGAGTCGGGCACTCACTTTCCGGGGCGCCGGATTGTGGTCAGTGCATAAGCATTTCACTCCTCTTTGTATAGTAGAAATAGAAATTTTTAAAACTGAAATAATATACCTAATTCATCTTCTTCTTCTTCTTCTTCTTCTTGAGTTAGTGCTATTACGCACTTTT
>NC_051846.1:233396939-233404274 GCF_002237135.1 Teleopsis dalmanni | reverse complement strand
GATCTTCTATTAAGTTCACTCAAATGACTTATAGGATTTTCAATTTTTGTCGAAATTCACGGCCAGTCTTGACACAACATTAGCGATAATGCAAAAATCTACTAAACCGAGCGTAATTGAATGTCGCTAACTTCGGGCCCATTAAAAAGAGCATAAATCAAGAGTTGCCCCGAAGTGAAAATATCTATAAAAAGTAAATATTTGTGCTTTTTAGCCAACGGAACATTCCGAAAGTGGGGTGAGTTTTCTAAGAAAATGCTTCCGCTTAACCAGAAGCAGTAAAGTACAAAGTCAAAGGAAATCTTTTTAAAAAGTGAAAGGAAATATTTTAAAGGACGTAATTGATTGAAAAATTTTTACTTGAGGGTATTGTTCAGTAACTTGTTTGCCTCCTTGTGGGCTTTTTGGGTGACCTCTGCAATGCTGTTAGTGTACTGTCAAAAGGACGACAACATTCCGCTATTAAATGCCTTTTAACATAAATAAAAACAAATATTCTCCCCTGCAGTCGAACATAAATCGTAATTTTTTAAAAACATTACTTCAAACATAACTTCAACAAAAACAAAAAATACCGTAGAAATCTGTTAAATATGCAAGATTTTTTTCTCTCGTAATTCTAACATTTGCATTTGTGGTTATTTTATTTAATTTATAAGTTGAATTATCCGAAGTTGAATTGTAAATCATTTTAATTTAATTGAAAGTGCCATTTCGACAAACTGAATTTTTTTAAATTGCCTGAATCTTTTTCCAAAAACACAAAATAGTAACGACAAATTATGGTCATCCCAGAATTTAATTTATTTATACATTCTGTGTAAATAGTATACGGAATGTATAATTTAAAAAACACATGTAAAAGATAGTCGTGTTGCATCACCATAAAAAATTTCAGTACAATCTGTTACGCAGTGTAATTACATTTTATATTATAAATTTGAGTGATATTCGATCCCGCAAAGCTGTAGTTATGGAACAGTTCTTCTGTAGAAACTTAAAGAATGTGTTTACCAAGTACCACACTTACCAGATATGTCCGCGTGTGACTTTTTTGTTTCCAAAGCTTATATACCATATATGACTTCAAACCATTTTAAATCGATTGTGTCCATTAAAAAAAAATTGCTGAAAAAAATTTAAATCTCAAACTTTAATGTCTGAGTTGGTGAATCAGCATCTTTACTCTATTTTATCTGTGGACAGTTTTAAGTCACACTAAGAATAACTGAATACGGGGCTTTATAATATGATGGATCTGATGTCTTTGTATCTGTCTGTGTTTATCAAATTTCGTTGTATTTTTAAGATGCTGAGAGTTGGATTATTGTGACTGTCAATTATATTGAACAGTTTAAGAGCACGATCTTTAATCTATTTTTCGACTGAATCGACTCTCAGATCTCTGTGGATATCCGCTCCTCTTACATACCATGGGGCGTTAACCAGTTTTCTTAAGGCAATATTTTGCCCTCTTTGAAGAATTTTTACTGCCATAAAGTAGTCCAGGTTTAATAATCTGCTTAAATATGCTAACTCTATTCTTTATGTTTAGCTTTTTCAAACTTCAATCAGTCTATTAAAAATTTATGGAGAATTGGTTCAATCGTTATCATAGTTGTATTGCTTTCGTTGGAACTTACTTTATAAAGATTAAAATAAAATTTAGCTAATTGATGATTTCTTGTATAAAATAATATTAAAAAAAGGTAGCTTATTTAACACAAGCATCACGCATCTACTGTAATTTGTAACGGCCAAAATTTTGTCAACCAAAAATTTGATCGTTACAACGTCGTGGGATAGTTGCCTACACAATAAATGAAACACTCACTTGAACTCATATAATCGACGGTTCCTGCATTGAAAAATAAAATTTGTTAAGTACGGATAAGCACATTAACTTAACCAACTCACCGCGATCCTCTGCCATCAGCGACGTCATTTTTACATTTGACAAATTCTGAACTTGCATGAAAGTTATTTGTTAATGCATAACAAATATATTTGAATAAAACAATAATGCACACACCTTGAGCTATCGTTGAGAGTTTATGTTGCTAATATTTTTTATTGAAACTGAAATACTTTCAAATAATTTTCACGGAAACATTTTCACCGGCACGCCACGTTGTAAAAAAAATAGAACAAAATCAAAACAAAACAACACGAGCTGTCAAACGAAGAAAGCTTTTGTGGAAAAGGTGTAGAACTAGGGCGAAGCTTAAAGAAAGAACAAGTTCCAGCTTCCACATGAGAGGGAAAAGTAGAATTCGCCCTAAAGCTAGATTTTCGCTGGTGCATTGCAGAGGGATCAGTTCACGAGCTTCGATCAACGGTCGATGAACTTTAACGTACCGACAGCTGGCACCGTTGATCGTTGACGGTATAAAAGTTGCGTACACTTGGAAGAAGGTCTCTTGTCTGGTTATGTGCGGTCGTGAAAAGGAAAACTCCTGGCGTTAGCAGCAGCGGAATTTATTTAACTAAGACGGCGGTGATATTATCAAAAACAATTAAATAGTCTCAGAAATAGTGTAAAATCGTATCTATAAACAAAAGAATTATTTAAAAATTAAAAAATTAAATTATTTGAACCAGTAGAGTTGTAACAATCGAAATTGAATTTTTAAAACTCTTGTTGATAAATTGTGAGTACGCATAAATTAAAATTTTGCACGAAAAGATTGTTTTAAGAAAGACAAACTGATTAAACTAGTAAATGTGTTAATATATAAAATTTAAAACTCTTATTGATAAATTGCGAGTACGTATAATTGTAATTTTATATGTAAAAATTATTTTCAAGTAAGATAAACGGATTACATTAGTAAATGTGTTATTACATGAATTTAAAAAAAAATTTAAAACTCTTTTTGATAAATTGTAAAGACTTAAAGTAGAGTAAAGAGTGCTTAATTTAAAAAAAAAAAATAAAATAAAACTAAATTTGTATTTAGCTATTTATTTGATAATAAAATGAATATTAATAAATTTAATGAATAAAATAAAAAACTAAACGAGCGAATAAATTGGAAAAAAAGTGTTTTATTAAAATAAAAGCAAAACAGGTATAATAGCGAAGGCTCATAGGTATAACTACTGCTTTGATAGAGTTCAACACAAACTAGCTTCTCCTGATCGGTGTAAAATCAAGGTGGGAATCCAGCACAACGACACAAGTGAGAGACACAGATAAGAAAGATTCAGGGCTTCAACAGTAACTGAATCTCGGTTGTACGGGGTATAACTCACGTAGCTTTAATAGTCACGTGAGTCTATACCATAGTGTCGGAAACGATAGGTAGCTTTAATAGTCACCTAACGTCTCCGGCCCCTGGGCGCTTTAACAGTGAACAGGGAAGGGCGTGTGATCAGGGACCTGTAATACCACTCACGTAGCTTTAACAGTCACGCGTGCTGGTATTATATCGTGTCTATTTCAGTCAAGTGATTCCTTTGTGTCTGTGATTCCGATTGGTATTCGAACCTAGGTATCTGTAATTAAGAGCAATCAGAAGTGACGGGGTCTCACTAAATAAATTTCTTGTGTGGACCTTGGGGACGGCTGAGTTCAACCCCAGCTTTAAACGAACCAAAAAGGGTTCATTACAAGTGGCGCCCGAGCAGGGACCCTGAGACCAGCACTTTACGACTCGAATAGCAACTGTTTCAATATCTATAACGAGGTGATATACACACAACTAACATGGGCAGGTCGTAAATATTTTTTTTATTTTACGGAAACATGACTTAAGAATCTCAGAGAATTCGGGCTGGATACTAAAAAATAATGTAAGACTTGCGGCGGTAAATAACAAACTTCGTAACACAGGGAAAGCAACATGGAATATACACACGACAGAGAATATAGTGAAACATCAGAGCGACATAGCATGATCAGCGACACAACGGCAAGGCAATTATATACACATCCACAATATGATGTACACTCGTATCTTCCTCAAAGGAACACACAGGCAAGCGTCATCGACCAGGTCAGAAAATGGGCGATCCGGTATGATGACAACAGCGATCCATTGACGTTTATCGAGCGACTGGAAGAATTAGCGGATCTGTATGCCATATCAACGAACATGTTGCCTCGGACAATGCCCCTGTTACTAGATGGACAAGGTTTGGTGTGGTTTAGATACAATAAGAAACACTGGAATCACTGGGAAGCGTTCAAGAGAGATTTTCTGAAATTCTTTCTGCCACATCAATATTTCGAGCGATTGGAGGACGAACTGAGAAATCGATTGCAGAAACCAGGAGAGACGTTTAAAATGTATCTTTTGGAACTACAAAAACTAATGCGACACGCAGGTTTAAATCAAGAGTCACAATTAGAACGAGTATATCGCAACATGAGCACAGAGTACCAAGTATACATCAAACGTCGGAATTTCACTTGTCTAAAGGAATTAATAGCACTAGCTGAGGACTTCGAAAAACTACGCGAAGAGCAGAATGAAGTAAGTCGAGCACGAGATAGCGAGGTAATCTTCGGGCGCGTAGCTGTGGAATGTGCACGACCGCTGATAATACAGAAGACCATGAGACGCATAGCCAATACACCGAAATGTGATAAAATCATTCATAGTCCAGTCTCCAAGTCACCTTTCCGCAGCCAGCAGCAACACCAGCCAATCGCCAAGCAAACACCTGCAGAAACGTCTAGAATTTTTACTTCAACTACTGCAGCAAGCATATCAACACAAAGCGTGCGACATCGAAATGACGCGGAACAACATCATGTATCACCGCAAGATCGCAAACTAATCCCAGAAAATCCAAAAATAATTAAGCAACAGCGAGTTCCACAAGAGCAAGAACCATTACAAGTCCAATTGAAACAAATGCAACAAGAGCAAGATCCGAGTTCAATCAGGCTGCAAATACCAGAAATACAACAAGAACAAAGTCCTAAAGTCAAAGAAATGTCAACAGAGTTTAATAACCAGCGAGTAATACGAAATCAAGAAACATTGCAAGTTCAATTGAAACAAATGCAACAAGAGCATCATTCGAGACCTATCAAAGTGCAAGTACCAGAAGTACAACAAGAACAAAGTCCTAAAGTCAAAGAAATGTCAGCAGAGTATTGTCAACCACGAGTCATACAAAAACAGGAAATATTACAAGTTCAAATGAAGCAAGTAACGCAGCAACAAGATCCGAGACCTAATAGTGTACAAAGGGCGCAACGACACCGAGATCCAAGTCCCATCATGGTAGCACCTGATGTAAAACAACATCAAGCTACACAAGAACAAGCAGCACAGCATCAAGATCTAAAACATATCAAAAAGCAAATACCAGAAATACCACGACAACCAAATCCTAAATTCAACGAAATGCCAGCAGAATTTGGTCAACAGCAAGATATACATGAGCACGTGGCACAACAACAAGATTCAGGACCTAGTAGCATGGAAGAAGTACAACGACACCGAAGTGCTAGCCCTATCAATGTAACGCCAGGTCCAGATGGAAAACAGCTACTAGATACCCCAGAGCACGCAGTACAAGAAGTGTTTAACATCTCGCAAGAACAAGCACCGTCAAAGACTTCGCTATTACCATGGAAGCAAAAGGATAAAATTATCAAAACGAATTCGACAAAAGGTCAAATATATGATGAAATACTTAGTCTTACCCAATCATTACCATTAACACAACTACCACAGCAAAAGGAAAAAACAATCCGTCTTCTAAAACAAGTAGGAGTATGTTACGAGTATCACGCATCGCAAAATCCACCTAGTATTCAAAGTCGACAGCAACAAGTGAAACATCGAAGTGTATTTGAACAAGACGATCACCACATCAAAGAGCAACACGACTTCTATAAAATATATAAGAGTCCAAAACAACGTCACAGAAATCACGCTGGCAGGTAATGGTTCAGGGCAAAATCACGTTTCCCGAAAGAAAGGAGGGAGTGTAACGGCCAAAATTTTGTCAACCAAAAATTTGATCGTTACAACATCGTGGGTATAGTTGCCTACACAATAAAAGAAACACTCACTTGAATATATATAATCGACGGTTCCTGCAATAAATAAAATTTGTTAAGTACGGATAAGCACATTAACTTAACCAACTCACCGCAGCCTCCCGCGATACACGCCACACCAAAAACACAACGGGCCACCCCGCAACAACAGAACTCCAACACTGGAAGTGGTAGTCATATTTTACCATAGACCACACACTATTCTTTTATTTAGATTGATAAATATATTATTTATAATTATAATTATTTGATTTAATTGTAATTTATCTTTAAAAAGAAACCACATTGTAAAAATAGAACAAAATCAAAACAAAACAACACGAGCTGTCAAACGAAGAAAGCTTTTGTGGAAAAGGTGTAGAACTAGGGCGAAGCTTAAAGAAAGAACAAGTTCCAGCTTCCACATGAGAGGGAAAAGTAGAATTCGCCCTAAAGCTAGACTTTCGCTGGTGCATTGCAGAGGGATCAGTTCACGAGCTTCGATCAACGGTCGTTGAACTTTAACGTACCAACAGCTGGCACCGTTGATCGTTGACGGTATAAAAGTTGCGTACACTTGGAAGAAGGGCTCTTGTCTGGTTATGTGCGGTCGTGAAAAGGAAAACTCCTGGCGTTAGCAGCAGCGGAATTTATTTAACTAAGACGGCGGTGATATTATCAAAAACAATTAAATAGTCTCAGAAATAGTGTAAAATCGTATCTATAAACAAAAGAATTATTTAAAAATTAAAAATTAAATTATTTGAACCAGTAGAGTTGTAACAATCGAAATTGAATTTTTAAAACTCTTGTTGATGAATTGTGAGTACGCATAAATTAAAATTTTGCACGAAAAGATTGTTTTAAGAAAGACAAACTGATTAAACTAGTAAATGTGTTAATATATAAAATTTAAAACTCTTATTGATAAATTGCGAGTACGTATAAATTGTAATTTTATATGTAAAAATTATTTTCAAGTAAGATAAACGGATTACATTAGTAAATGTGTTATTACATAAATTTAAAAAAATTTAAAACTCTTTTTGATAAATTGTAAAGACTTAAAGTAGAGTAAAGAGTACTTAATTTAAAAAAAAAAAATAAAAATAAAACTAAATTTGTATTTAGCTATTTATTTGATAATAAAATGAATATTAATAAATTTAATGAATAAAATAAAAAACTAAACGAGCGAATAAATTGAAAAAAAGTGTTTTATTAAAATAAAAGCAAAACAGGTATAATAGCGAGGGCTCATAGGTATAACTACCGCTTTGATAGAGTTCAACACAAACTAGCTTCTCCTGATCGGTGTAAAATCAAGGTGGGAA
>NC_051846.1:233382852-233396839 GCF_002237135.1 Teleopsis dalmanni | reverse complement strand
AAAGAAGATCATCCTTAACCTCGGCAATACGAGCTCCCACATATCAACTCAAGCAAAAGAATTTTTGGGCGCTCAAAATGTCGAATCCGCCTAATAGTCCCTACTTACCATAGCACTTAATCACTTCTACTTGATACCAAACATTAAGAAAAAAATGCGTGGCGGGCGTTTTTGCAAGCCCGAATAGGCCATTGAGACATTCAAAACCATGGTTTTGGAGATACCAACTTTAAAGTAGCAAAACTGTTTCAAAAATTGGTTAAGTGGAATACAAAAATGTATTGATCATCATGGAAACAACTTCAAAAAACAATAGAACCATTTTCAATAATTAACCACTGTGTTTTCATTGTTCTACACAAGACTTAAAAGGTAAAGACGTAGTAAAGCAGTACGCCTACATTGGCTAAGTTTAAGCTTTAGTCATCGCATTCTTGCATATTTTAGTTTATGTAAAAAATAAGTATTTCTCTGTACTAGAAATATAACATGTCGACTAATAAGTCGGTATGATGACACATTATTGGCTACACCAATGAAAAATTTATATCATTTTAAAAAGTCATAACTTTGAAATGATACTTTTCAAATGAAAGAAAAAAAACATTTGAACGGTTACTCATTTAGTTTTAGTGACCCTTTTATTTATATTTTGAGAACAATTGATTCAAAGCATCTTCATGGCTTGATTAGCTATGACTGTTTTTTTATGAGATAATGTACTGTAACATAAAAAGCTTGACCCTCGGATCTGCTCCATCGAGACTTATGGTATATAAATGTTTTGCTGAACGTGACCGTACAAACATCAATGATGCCGAATGCAATGATGCCGGTCGCCCAAAAGAGATAGTGACACCGGAAAACAGCACAAAATCATTTTAGTAAACCGTAAAATGGAGTTTTAAGCTAGCTGACACTTTAAAGAATTAAAAGAAGGTGTCGACTTCATTTTGCATAAACATTTTTTTACGAGAAAACAGTTTTCGAAGTAGGTTCTATATTCGTTGACATTAGACCAAAAACTCTTGGCGGATTTAAGAGAGTATATGACGAAGAAATAATCCCATTTGACAAAGGAAATAGTCCTCTTTGACCAAAACAATGTGTAATCATTGGCTAATATGACCAAATTGCACAAATCACACTTCCAATTGCATTGACACTCACCGTATTAGCTTAATTTAGCCCTACTACCTGCTTGTAGTTCCCAAAAAAAATACTACAGTTAAAGAGATTTGATTCCAAAAAAGTCATCGTGGAAACTGAAGCATATTTTTGAGCCAAAGATAAATCATTCTTTAAGGAACTTAGTCTTGTGTAACTCTTGATGGAGACTTGATGAAGGGAGTTAGTGTTGTGTGCCTCTTGATGGAGACTACGTCGATGAATAAAGTGGAATTCTGACAAAAAGTAAAGAGATTTTATTCCAATGAAAAAGGTATCGTGGAAACTGAAGCATGTTTTTAAGCCAAAGATGAAGGGAGTTAATCTTGTATACCACTTGATGGAGACTACGTGGATGAATGAAATCAAATTCCACACAAAAAGTTGTTTTATTCGTTGTCTCACTGTATGATAACATTGTTTTATATGCATAATAAAATAATAAAAGTTTATTAATCATCACGATCACATTTAAGAGGTCGTTCGATCTAAAAAGTTTTGTACTTCTTCAGATTAGAGGAGTTAAGAAACCTAAACAATTTCAGTTTCATAAAGATTGTTTAGATAAAACATTTTATGTATTTTACAATTGAAATTTCTTTCTTTTCATTAGCGAAACAAACATGAACGTTTGCCACCAAAGCATTGACAAATTATTGCTGAGATAGAAATACAATAAAATGTAATTCCCCGAATTAGGTTAAAACAACAAAAGAGTTAAAGCATTAAAGCGTTAAAGTAAACAAAACAAAGATTAAATATTCTAAATAATTAAACAATAGAAGAAACAATAGTTAGTTCCAGACATACAATTTCCATTGTTTACGTATTTGAAGTACATTTACCCAGCATATCAAATTTATGATAAGATACTTGAGACAAGGCCAACAGTAATCCCTCTAATAGCCAAACATATATCATATTTAATTATTTCACTATATCGCTAGACGGTTGGTTACGATGGCTGAACAGGAGATATCTTTTCGCTGACCACATTTAGCGATTTTGCGTCGTTTTACTAAATGTTTGTGTGAAATTTGTGAATATCTCTCGTATTTGTTGAGACTAAACGCTTACAACTGATAAAAACTGCAGCCGTTAATTTTATTTGTTTATTTTTATTTACAAAAAAATTTATCTGTTATCTGCTTTTGTTTTCATTTTGTATTGCCAAGCAAAAAAACACACATTGCTTAGCTCATAAATAAAAGAAGGGACGCAGCTACTGTGTCAGCAGAATTTGATGACTAAATTAAATGTGTAACGTGAGGGGTTTATTTTCTGTTTATTTATACTTTATATTCTATTGTACTTTTCATTGTACAAGAAAGGCACTTCGAAAGCATTAACCAAGGCAATTCCAATACTAAATTTTTTGTGGATTTAACATACATATATGCACATATACATAACTTTTGCTAATACTGTACTCACCTCTCGAGCCCAAAACAACAACCTTGCCCTCAATTCCTTGCATCATCTTGTAAACTATTTATTATCGTTTCTTTATTTCCTTATATATATCTGCTAAAATGATTCCAAATATCATAATAGAGTTAATGTGACGTCATTAACAGAAAGTCTCCTTTTTTTTGTTGACAACTTTATTTTATATCTTATAATTTCTTCTTCAATTTCTCCGTTGAAACTCGTCAATATTTCGTACATTCAAAACAAAATTCTTCAATTTACACAAATGTGTATTCAAATAGTCATTGCTTTTTTTGTTATTTCATAAATTACATTAACATTTACACACTTTTTAAATTTTATAACTTTTCGACCTTCTTCGTTTCATAATTTACGTTGTTATGAAAAATTTATATTATTATGCACTGTTTATGGTAATTTTGTTGGTGTGGTCAATTCAGAAATCAGCTGCGTTTGCATTGTTGAATTTTTCTACTCAGTAGCTATGTTCATTTTACATATGACTTTTTGACCAGGGTTGTTATAAATTGTGGAAGCAGTTAGACTGTTCACAATTTTTTTAACATATTATATATGATGCAATATAATTTATTTAATGTGTTTATTTTCAGCGGCTCGTTTATGTAACTTTTTCACTTCGTTTTCTCAGAAGATTTTTTCACGTTTGACGATTATTTATACACATTGTATATATACACATAAAAACATACAAATCACATTAACCATAAAACATATATTTTAAATTCACATTAATAAATTATTGTTTTTTAATTTTCGTCATATTTAGGAAATACATATATTCGCTTAAATAACTTACATCCCATTACCCTTTCCGCACCATCTACAAATATTAATAACTCAGATAATAATAAAATTAAAATTTTTTATAAATAATAAAATTATTTTTTCAAAGAAACTTATACGGCGTTTACATTGGCCGAAAATGGCTCATTTTGGTCAAAAATCGAAAATGAGTATCGAATGGCTCATTCTTGCATATAAAATTTCAAGCACAAAAATGAGCAATTTTCTCACATTCTGTATGAATGACGTTCGAATGCATTCCACATACGTTCCAAATGCAAAGGAATCCATTGAACATACCCTAAATGAAAGCTTTTCATGGCATTTTGACAGTTTGAAAAAGCTGTTTTTAACATATTTACAAAAAAAGGTAAACAAATGTTTGGTGGTTGCATTTTCTTGAAAACGATGCACTGCTTTTTGGAACTTTTACTTCCCAAAAATAAATTAATCGAAGTTAAAAATATGTTTTCAGTTTCTAATGTAAGGTTTGAAGGCATATTTAACCTTCATGCAACATTTTTTTGGCACAGGCCAAAAATCAAATCAACATGCAAGTTGAAAAATCAGCTGTTGAAATGAGAACAAATGAAATAGAACGAATGTAAACATTTTCATATGGCTCATTCAAAATGAGCCATTTTCGGCCAATGTAAACGCCATATTAGTCACTACCTTTTATAGCTTAGTTTGATTTGACTGCATTTTTAAGTTTTTGGCGCATTTCTCTTGTCAAAAAAACCTAAACAAAACCCAATTTTCACTTTTTCGTAGTAAAAAAAATTGAAGACCGTTTAAGGTGGTGAAACGTTCCGTTCGAAGTGATGAAACTTTTCACTCATGGCATTTTGACAGTTTGAGAGAGCTGTTTTTGACATATTTACAAAAAAAAGTAAACAAATGTTGCATTCCCTTGAAAACGATTTAACTTCTACTTCCCAAAAAATACTTAATTGAAGCTAAAAAAAGGAGATTCTTTGGTTTAAACGCCATATTAGTCATTTTCACATATGAGATTTTGTACGCAGAAATCAATCATATGATTTCAGTTGTGATTTTTTGACCTAAATCAGTCATTAAGAGCCAATGTAAACGTACTATTACTACGAGTAGCGCGTGGAACAGACCTATTTTATTGTACATATTGTAATGAAAACGTAAAAATATAATTCAGTCTTGCATTGTACGCACCCACTGCAGCTACAACTGCATTTGTCGTACAAACTGTCCAAAATTTGAATACAGTGAAACCCAGGTCATAGTAAACTACGTACAAACTGTCAAAAATTTAAATAGAGAGAAACCCATATCATAGTGAATTTAAGTAGGGAAGGACAATGATGCGACAACACAATACATTGGAAAACCATTTTTGCCTATTTTTTAGTATATAATTTGATGTTGTTCAGTGGCCTTACTTAATAAATTAGACCGTAGAATTTCGGTTAAGTTGTTCATTATTCATTAACTCTTCTTTGATTGTCCTATGCTTGCAATAACCCAATATACTGGTCTAGCTTAAATAGAAAATACCTTTGAATTGAACAGTTTTGTTACACGGGGTCGTTCTTCGCAAGTAACATTAGACGAAGACGTATTGAGAACTTCATTAGACGATTTCGTTGAGAATACTATATCTGTGTGAAGAGCTGTTAGTTTACGATTATATTTGCCTTCACTGATGTTAGCCCGATTGCAATTGATTTCGTTATAGACATGATAAGAAGAATCAAGAAGTCCATCTGAGAAAAAAGGTGGTACCAAACATGATGCCATTAGGGTGAGCATCTATGTGGCACGAGAGAATTTTAGCATTTTATTCCCATTTGGATATTGGTTCACCCAATAGAATATTGTTTAAACTGTTTTTAAGTATTGACTTAATTTAATTTGTTTAATTTGTTTGAAAATATTTTATAAGGTTTATTTTTACAATTCCAAATAACTTAAATTATATAGCTTCTAAGGATATAGTTTGCTTTTATAAATAAAACTATTATTTTATATATACACTGATCAGAATTCAGGAACAGCTCTTTGCTCTCCTTTTAATGGCACAGTAACGGTGAAATTATATTTAACATTAAAAACATAGAATAACAATTTAATTATTTTCTTAGGAAATATAAAAGAACACAGTTTAATCTCTACTATTTCTTTTCAATACTATACGTTATAGGATTTTGAAAAAGAGGTGGACCATTTGGTGTGACAACCATCTTTGGAATTTTCATTACGAGTTTAATCGTTGATGAAGGAATCTCGAATTCTGATTTAATCAGAGAAATGGCTGATTTATTGGTACCTAAAAAAGTGAACAAAAACTATTAGTTTTAAAAAATTAAAACACAAAATTCTAAAACATATTACCATCTGTAGATAGTTGAGCACCTATTGTTTGTTGTTTACTCAATATTTGTTCCAACTGACTTACACGATTTCGTAACTTCTCGTTTTCGGCTTGCAATTCAATATTTTTCCTTCTTAAATCTTTATGTTCATTACGCATTTTAACTCGATAACGTGTGGCAGCAGCACGTCGCCGCTCCATACAATCTTCATCAAATTTATAGTGTGCTTTGCCGGCAATAGTCCTCTGGCGATTATTGGTTTTTATAGGAATTTCAATACTGCGTCTATTATTTTGATTAAGTATAGCTTTCAAGCGTTCTTTAATGGGCAATTGTGAAGTTGGCGTGAGGCTAGCACTACTTGGTTCATTGTTAATACTTGGTGAGTTTATTGTGATATGATTTGTAGTAACAGCACTGTTTGCAGTTGAAGTATTATGATGTTTGGCTACTGTGGCAGTTGCTGGTTTAGGTAAAATGAATGGCTTTACGGTTTGTACTGGTATAGCATTAATTGTTTGCTTAGACTGTGTTATACTTTCACTGTCGTTTGGAAAACTTAATGTTATGAGTTGTGGTTGTATTAATTGTATTGATGTTGGTGCAATTTGTAGACAATTATTTGTTTCTGGTTTTTCTGCTATATTACGATATTTATTTTGTTTTTTTTCTTCACTGCAATTACTTCCAGAGGAATTTTGTCTATTTATATAAGCGGCACAATCGCTTAAGAGATCTACAACGGTTACATCTAAAGCGACACCGGCAGTTGATGGACTTTCTAATGTCTTCTCACAAGATTGAAATAGTGCATTTCCATTGCTTTCTAATAACGGGAAAACTTGTGGTGTATGTAATGATTCTTCTTCTGGCTGGGATTCATTATTTTCATTACGAGTTTGTTTTATTTTTCCAACTTCGTTTTGTTCAACAGCACGTCGAAAGGTTTCATCAAAGGGATTAACATGCCGCAAGTCATCAAACAGGCCCACTTCGTCGCAGTTCTTAATCAAACGTGTAGGTGTCGGTGTTTGATCAGCTAAAATATTAATGTTATTTAAATTATGTTATTAAAATTATTCATTTAATATACCTGCAAATATGTTAGCAGATTTTTGTCCGCTTAAACTCAAATCAAGCATCATGTCATGATTTTTATCTTGCTGCATTGCAGTATTTGTTGTCTGTTGGGCTTCGTAAAATGTAATATTGCTACTGTTTTCATTCATTTTTGTTACTTAGTATTTACATAATTTATTATTGTCATATTTAGTAAACAAATTGAACGCGTATTTAATGTTTTGGCTACATTTTTTTTATTTTGATGCAATTTTCGTTTGCAAATGAACAGCTGATTATTTTTACAGTGGCTCATTTTGTTATGAACTCACTATAGTTGTATAGATGTAACAGATCATCAACATTTTGTACAAAAACCTAAATTAAAGGTAAAATAAAATCGTTTGTTCTCTCTAAGAAAAGCAGATCATGTAGAAAGTATTGAAATGCTACAATGTATATTACATATATATTGTATGTATGTACATACATATATTACATATTTTTGTTCCTACTAATCGCTTGAATTAAACAAAGAAATAATGATTTTTAAGTATCAAGTGAAAAAATCTAATAAATCGTATATTCTTATTCTTACTAACCATTTGGTTTAAATAAAGAAATAACGATTTTTAAATCTGTTTATTTTATTAACTCATTATATCAAGTTTCCACTGCAGCTAATACTACATTCACAGTGTCTCATTTAGGCACTTACTTATTCATAGTAATGAATTAACGTTCACATTATAATGAGTTCACATATGCAGCTGATAGAACTTTTATTAACTTTACTTAGTAATGTATCATTAAATAATTAAATTTATAATTGATATATTAAATCATTTATATACGGTTTACATATCAATTACACATTCAATTAATAGAAACAAAGATTTTACTAAATATTTACTTCCTCAGTGCCTTCGTTTATAGTTCAGCTGTTATTTGTTTATATTTTACAAATAAAAAATATGACAAATATTATTGCCTTTGGGGTAAATGTGATAATGAGCTCATTTACATAAAATCTATTTGTGTGGTAAATCATCTTCATTAGCGGCATTAATGACCGAAACCTATGTATAATACTACTTATGTTTACGAATTGGTATGAGATTTAAGATTTGGTTGTTTCCATTAGTATGAACTGATTTATGCAATTGAAATAGCTTATTTGTCAACAATTTACATATAAAACATATGATAAATATTGCAAATTTGGAAAATTCATATATAAAGGTTGCATTCGACATTTTTTGCTTTAAATTAGTTGATTTATTTATAATGAGCTCATATTAGGAAATTTAACCTTTGCTATATACGATATTAAGTCGTATTACATATGCCATAACCAAGCCGAAAAATCTGTGACTGGTCATGTGACAAATTTCTTTCCACGCATCTAGCATATAACATATACATCTAATGAACCAGATGAAAATCCAGTAAGGAATTTACGCTCAAGTTTGTCAAAGAGAATAACAGAGGAAATATGAAATCACAAAGATTCTCAGTAATTGCAGTGAAACCTATGAAGTTTTCGAAAGTTCTATAGAGCAGTTAGAACTTGTAGGAAAAAAATATATAATAAATTAGGAAATAGAAAGTATTTATAATACGGCAATTTCTTACCTGCTCTCAAAACAAAGTCTAATATAAATTGCTTAATATAATACTGAACTCATTGCAGTGGAACCTATTAAGTCAATAGATAATAATTTCGGGAATGGAAAGTTTTATGGTACGATATCATTACTACTCCCCAAACAAAGTCTGACTTAATTTGTTTTGAATCAAACTTTTAGAAAGGTTTATTAGGTCTAAACCTCACCTAGGTGAGAGCAGGGCGGCAATAGTCATTTATCATCGACTTATATGCTGAACTTTCAAGTTCAAAATATTTAATTAAATTTATTCATTGAAATTAATTAAATAAACTTTTTATCATATTAATTAGTATATTAGTTGGGTTCGAAAAGTTCGAAAATAAGTTTCAAATTCTAGATATTTAATTAAATTAATTAAATAGACTTCCTATCATATTATTAATATATAGTAGGTATTTTCGAAAAATTCGAGAATAAATTTCAAGGTCGAAATATTTAATTAAATTAATCGAAATTAATTAAACACACTTCCTATCATATTATTAATGTATAGTAGGCATTTTTGAAAAATTGTATTATTTTTTCATCATGCTAACTTATTTCAACTCAGGTATGTAAAGAACCGGTAAAACCCCTAACTTTAAATGTCACATGCAAGTTTAAAAAGAATAAAATAAATCTGTCAGGTTTCTTTGTCCTTGAAAATTGCGTCAAAACGGATTGTGATAAAAGTCATTGAAAACTCATAAACAGAGAATGGAAAATACACGTTTTTCTGTTTTGTTTATCATTTGCGGTGTACGCAAACAAAAATATTGAGAACGGAGAGAAGAAAAGCGCTCTCGGATGGGTCCTCTCTGGACGCGAAACAACCACCTTGTGGGCAGAAAGTTTTGCGAAAAACGTTAGTCTTCATTTTCGCGTTGTGCTTAACGTAACAGAAAAATTGGGAAAATTTTTGGTGCAAAGAAAATTAATGATTTTTAAGCAAAAATTTTATGCAACAAAGTGTGAAAAAATTAATTATCCTGTGAAAAAATAAATGATATATGGAATATTAAAATTAATTATCATGTTTTGAAATGAAATATATCAAGTAAATTATTTCTAAAAATGAAAATTATGTTAAATTTTAAAACCTAAAATGAAAATGAAAGAAAAAAAATAATGGAATGAAATTGAAATTGGAAAAGTCTTCGGAAAAGCTAACCAATTTAAGTGCAATGCAATTCAAAAAAAATGAAAAATTTGAATAAAAATTAAAAAATCGCTGCGGGCTGATATATGCATACATACATGTACCCAATTCTACATATGTACTTTGGCCCACTTTCTGCACTATCGATTTATGTCAAAGACGACGGACGGCGACATTGCGTGTTTCGAAAAGTATAAAAAATTTTTACAATATGTAAAAAGTAAATGAAAATATTAATAATCAATATATAACCTATAAGAAAGTGAAAGAAAATTTTAAAAGTGCTTAAAATAAAAAAGAAAAATTTATAGGAATAATTCAATAACATTAAACAACAACAATACACGTAGAAGCATAGGATTATCAACAACTGCTGCGAGCACAACATAAAATTCGGGGTCTCTATTTTCTTTTCTTTAAAGATTCTACGCTGTTTTTTTTTATAGTTTTCGAAGCCAGCGAGGTTTGCAACCAAGAATTAAAATGGATTAAAAAAGCATTCGTCCATAATTGCCGCAAACAGGATATAAAAAAAAAACATTTATTTTTGTTTGAATTTTTATTTATTTTAATTTGTTTGTCCTGTTTCTGCATGCTTAGAACTATGAAATGCAACGAGAGAATATAATAAACACTTCCCTGAGTGAGTTCGTAATGAGAGTAGGAGCGATTAAAGCTTTTAGAAAATATTTACTTAATTTGTTTTCTGACCTCCTCTAGGATGAAGACAAACACTGTAATTAATGTGTTTGAGTCAATATTTTGATTTTGTATACAATACCATATAATAGAATTATAGGTTAGCGATATCACATATATTATATACATACAGAACACCACAAATATACACGTAAGAAGAAAACTTTCTAACTCCTTTATTTTTATTAAAGTAAAAAAAGAAATGACTTGATTATAATTAAGTTTAACTTAATTATAATTAAGTTTAACTTAATTTAATCTAGTTAAATAAGTTAAGTTAATTAAAATTAATTAATTATAACTTAAAGCAAATTTTAATATTTAATATAAGACTGTATGATATATTATACAGTCTTTTTACCCAGTTTAATAAAAGAAATATTTAATAATATTTTTTTATTGATTAAATAATTACAACACGAAAATTTAATTTTTTTCACCATAATTTCTAGTATTCCCATTAGTCATTAACATTACCGTCATTGTTACGTGCAGCTGATTTAAATAATATTTTTCTTATACCCAAACTCCCTAGGTAGGGAAAGGCAGTATCAGCATAAAGGCATTTGTTGAGTTTCGCCATTATTAAAATTATATATAAAAATTATAATTTACTAAAGCAGTTCAAAGTTCTAAAAAAACGATTTTTAGTTATAAAAATAATTTTACTACAATTTTCTTTAACGTCAATGTATTTTTTCTCAACTCCCATCTATTCTCCAATTTATAGATACCAATTCTCTAGTAGTCTTTGGTATTGGGTGATCTAAAAAACGTTCAACGTTTTTGGAATATTTTTAAACCAACATTTTCTTCATTGATAACCATATTTTTTTGTATTTAATTTTTCCTTAACGTCAACGTATTTAATCGAACGACTTTTCAATTTATGAATCCCAGCTTTTTAGTACTTTTGGGTATTATATATTAAAAAAAATACTCGCGTTTTTTTTTTTATATTTTTGAGCAAAAATTCTCTTTAATGGAAATTAATTCTAATATAGTTTATATTCGCCATTATTGTTTATGACCTCTTGTCATTTTTCGGGAAACTTATAACTCTATTGGTTTTTATGTTTCACTGAAATCAATTTAAAAAATCAACAGTCAAAGTGTTAGCTAACAGTATTTACAATAAAAACATAAAATGATTAAAAAAATGTACTAGGTAATTGCATAAGAAAAGAAAAAAATACTATTACTACTACTATTATAAAACTATTAAATTATTGACTCGCAAAAACTCTTGACCATTAATAGTATTATAATTTAATAGTCATACATAAATATTTTAAGTAGAACAGGAGTAAATAGCAAGGAATTATAATAACAAAATTTTTTTTAATCTTTATTTTCAATATTAATAAATATTTAATTATTTAAATTAATTTTAGTAGAATATTATTTATTATAATTGTGGTTTCTTCAAAATTATGAACAATACTCCAACATTATATCAGTAAAAAAAAAGATCTATTAGATTTAAAAGGGCTACATTCTATTGAGAGCCTTTATTCCCATTCTATTTTAGATTTTAGCAATTCTTTGTCTACTAAATCAGGTAGTCAGCCATTGAAATCAATTATTTGATCATTTGGCAGTTTTCTTGGGATTATTCTAGGGAAACGATCTAAGGTTATAGCGATTGTAAAGAAATTTTGTTTTAAACCATTTATTGTGGAATCTAACTCAATCAGTAATAAACAGACCAATTTAAGTAGATATGTTTTTTATAGTTGATTGCCAAGCTGCACAATATCTGACACAACATCCTGGATGGTACAAGGTTTGTTTGATTGAAAGACTTTTCTCGAATTTGTTGACTGAATATATTAATATATTATTAGTTCCTAGTTTATTTAACCATCAATATTTAACAAAATTAATAAAAGAGCTATTTATATTATTTTCTAAATTTGTTTTATAATCCACTATATCTTCATCTTTTAGTTCAGTTTAAAAACTATTAATCAACTTCTTATATATTTATAATAACGTCCCAACAATCTATAATCGTTAGATTTAATTTTATCCTCAGCATTTACCATAATTTTCGTAGCTTATGTGATTAGATTGATTCCATTCATCTCGGTAACTATGAGCATTACATTCAAGAATATGGTTTAATAGGGAATATGGGAAACATTTAACGAACTACAATATCTAAAAAATATATGGAATAATGTAGAATCTTTGCTAACAGTCTATTCACTTTATGGAATATAGTGTTATATAAACAATATGTATATATGTAAACATGTAGTATATAATTCGGATAATAATAGTCGGGTTTGTTACATTTTTTTCCTTATGTGTTTCGTGATAGGGTTAGATTATTGTAGAAATAATATTTCGGGAATTTTGTTAACTATCGACAACAAACATATAAGTCTGTATAACAATATTTTCTCAAAGGAGTTTTCCAATTTAAGGCCTCATATGATGTGTGAAACTATCAACAAAAAGCTTATGAGTCTATATAACAACACCCTACTGGGCGATTTTTTAATTTTATGGACTAATATATTCCTCGAAAATTTTCGCTATAAGAGCATATATGAACAGTATTTTATCGTGTTAAGATACTGTAACCGACTTCTGAAAATTATTGAATAATTTTTGCCGTGATTATGTAAAGTATAGGACCTTCACCTTTTTAAGCTCGACATTCTTTTTTATAACTTAAGCTCTCGTAAAATTAAGGATTGGAATATTAAGCTATCAGTGCCCTTCCGGAAATAAGTAAAATTTTTTATTAATTGTGTTATTTTATTATAAAAATCACAATTACATTATATAGCAAGGCTCGCTCTTTAACAATCTAATACTTTTAATTATATCATTCCTACTATAGTCCTTATTAAAGTTGGAGAGAATAACCCCTTTTCTCTTAAATTAATAAAGTTAATAAAGTTTGATGTATAAACACATAATTTTTTCTTTAAACTTGGAAACTTTTATTTAGTTTTTGTTTTTTTCTATAATATTTTCTTTAAATTTTGAAAAAAAATATTTATAAAAAATTTGTCCATATTAAACTTTAGGAAAATTTAAAGCAAATTTTAATTTGAAATGATATTTTTTGTCTATTTTATCTAAATATTTTGTATATGTGACATTCTATTTTTAAAAACTTAAAATAAAATAAAAAATGTAGTCATGCACATATCAGAAAAAAATAAGCTGTGCTTAAAATAGAACATCCTTAACCTCAAAAGTGTGACAAATTTTATTGCAGCACAGATGAAGCGTACATTTTTACCCAGAAAAAAAGTCTTTCATTTCAAAGTATAGGTACTATAAATTGTAGTTGCACTATCAGTTCTATAAGTACGACTATATCAATTAATATTTTATTTACCAAACTATTACCAATTGATGTGATTTAGCTTAATTGACAGATAATAAATTTTGATATTCTAATTTGTAGGTTGATAGTAGTCATTTAAGAATATATAACATATATATTCGGTGAAAATAATATCCGATATAGTGAAAATAGTATTTTATAATTAAAAAAATATTCGTATTTTTAAAATTTTTAAAAATGTGTCAATTTAAAAAGAACTGCCCCATTTTTGTTTTTATCGTTGGTTCGTAGCGCTATACTATATGTGATTACCATACATGATTTAGGTGCGATCTACTATCCAATATACATAAACTAT
>NC_051846.1:233375307-233382752 GCF_002237135.1 Teleopsis dalmanni | reverse complement strand
AGGAGCCTGACTTTGAGCATTTTGTAGCTTCTAGGAAGTAGAGTCGGCAGCTTTGCTATACGCGACTCACTCATAAACTAGTGCTGGTCTAATTATCTGGCTGTAGATCAGTTTTCTCTTCTTCGCGCTAAGGTTATTGTGTTTGAAAAGTGGTTGAAGAAGAAAAGCATAAGCAATATTAGAACAGCAATAAAGACAAATGCACCACATGAAAGAAATCCAAACATAGAAATGTGAATTTAAATATTAAAATCGTGAACATTCCACAAAAAAAAAACAACAATAATTTAGCAATAATAAACTTAAATAATATATTTTTTTGAAAACTTTCGCATTTTATATTCAAATTTTAACTAACGAATAATGTTCATTTGATGGCCAAAGTAAAAGTTATCAAAAACGTTTTGTTTGTCTTCTGTACCGCAATGGGCATTGCTTTTAGCCACATATAAGTGTTATAAGCAGAGCTGTGTTTCATGTACTTTAAATTAAATATTTAGTTCTGTTTCTTCTTGTTTCCTTGTCATGTTTTCTGGAATTCATTCAGCACATGCCGTCAGTCTTTGAGTCAATGAGTTTTTCTTGATATTGCTCATGTACTCATGCCTGGCACAGAAACTTCTTTGACTTTGTGAAGTATCGTCGTTAATGTTTCCACTTGCTATCTCTGTTGGCTTCTTTTTTAATCTTTTTACTTTTTTTACTTTTTTGCTTTTGCTTTTCGCGTTGTTTTTGTTTTTGTTGGTACTGTGGTTATTATTGTTATTATAATTCCACAAGGATATTACGTGCCTACTTTAATCATTAAATTGTGTGCACTCTTGTACCCTGCTCTGATTTTGTGTATCAACCCACACATATAAAAGTATAAAGTCACGCGAAATCATAAAATCCTCTTTGACACAAATCTAATTGTGCTTCACGCCACAATACGCGCTTCCTACTTTTCCATTTTCACAATTTAAAAGGCAACTCTGAGCTGTAAATCCATAGTTCCATTTAGCACAGTAGTTGTCTTCGTTGTTTGTTTCCGTTGTGAAACAAATGTTCTGTGTTTTCCTTAAAGACCGTCGTCTCCTTGCTGTTTTCAGCCAAAATAATTTCGATGAAATCTTTTATATAATAAAAGCTAAGCATTTATTTTTTAAATAAAATATTTAAATTATGAGTCTTTAGGCGTGACTCTTGTGCTTATTTTAATATTAACGCTCTAGTAAAAATGAATATTTTAAAATTAGAGTTTTTCATTGTATGTGCGCTTGGACTTTAAGATAAAATCAAATAGAAAATAATAAGCTTTGTGATTATACCAAATCTTAATAGTTTCTAATGTTACATAAATCTGAGATTAATCTTAATGCATTTTTAACATAGTTTTGATTGACGGTTTAAAAAGTTAACAAATGATTGCTGCATAATAAATAATAAGAGTTGAAATAACTTTAAATGTAATTGGTTTTTTAATAGTTTTATAATAAAATGTAATAAAACACATCATTTCATTTAAATAATTTAAATCTATAATAATCGAATCTAAATTTAAATCTTCGCCTAGTCAAGGTTTAAGCATCAGAAGTATTCAATAAGAAAGAAATATATCAATATTAAGTTATTGCTATATACACTTTTTAATACTTATCGTAAAAACATTTTAGTCAGAAATAATTAATTATTTGATGATTGCTATATAATATTTTCAGTCCGACACTAAACAATATTAACTGCATCTTTACCATTTTCAATTTCGGCAGGAAATTTGATATAGATTTTCCATATAGGGATACCGGGGTGTCGGGAGGTCTCTTATTAGGACACCGTGGAACCATTTATATTCACGGCTCAAAATAAGTAGTGGTGAAGTTTTCTAGGAACGATTAAATAAATTTATATCTTATAGACTTATTGATCATTGCAGTGTCTTTTAGTCCCTAAACTCATTTTGAGTCACCATTAAGTAAAGATCTAAAAAAAGTCTAGTACAAACATTTTAGGATGTGAATGTGACTAGTTGTCACGTTTGATCACAGTAAATATATAGCAAAACACGAACAATGATGGCAATCATGAAAGTGATCATGTATAGAGCAAGTGGTAATAGTGAAAGGACAATATTCTACAAATGTATGAATGATTTCATTTATCTTGACACTATCGGAACAACCACAACGATGTTAGCCTGGAGATTAGACAAGGGATCTTCTTTGTTAGTAGTTAGTTATAGTTATACTTCTATATGGCGCTGAAGTATTAACGCTATCACAAAATATTGATGTTTCACTGAGATTTTTTAAGAGAAAACTTTTACGTAAGGTCTTTGATTCTCTAGGAGTCGGCGACGACTACTGTTTTTGAATGAATCACGATCTATTCGAGCTATATTTCGACATTGATAAAATTCCGCGAAAAACATTCATGTGTTTCGCTGATTTGGTCATCTCTTGAATATGGATGACTATGTTCCAGCGAAAAAGAAGTGTAACGTGGCAGTTGAAGAAAAAAGACCTAAAGACAAACCTTGTTTTCGGTGAGAGGAGTAGACACACTTGATTTACGAGACCGTGTCGTCGGTGGAGTTATTAAATTAAGAAAGCACTCAACGCACTTGATTTACGAGATTGAAGAAGACACGCAGATATCGGAGGTGCGTGGAAAGAAGTGGTGTTTCTCTCCGGCCGAACGATAATGGGTTGTTATGGCCAATGAAGCTTTTGCTACTCGCATTTTGAGATTGAAATTTTATTAATCGACTTTTTTAAGAAAGGAAAGATAAAGTAAAGATTATTATATAGCATTAAAACAATTCAAAGAAAGTAATTGCAAAAATGTAGTCTGATATGAAGAAGAAACAGGTAGTTTTGCGAAAAGATTATATATCGAGTCACAAGTCATCGTTTATGATGATCAAATTGCATAAATTACAACTTGATGTGTTTTGTCAACCATCATATTCGTCGGATTTATTCCTCAGAGACTCGTATTTGTTCATCTTATTCAAAAAGATGTTTCATAAAAAGTTATTTGGCTCCAATGAAGAAGTGTATGTATGTACCACTCTTTGAGGAGACTGTAAATGGATGTAGTTGAAATATGAATATAGTTGCTATGCAACATCAATGTTCAGTTCTTTCATTGTAAAGTAAATGTTCCTATAATAAATTTTTCTTCTTCTGGTTATTAAGAGTTGGTTGGTTGGTTGCAGTGGCAGGCCATTAGATAACTTCAAATGTACCTCAATTAGCGATTTTTCGCCGTTTGGCACCACATTCCTCGCAAGAACCCTAGTATAGAAGAGTAGAGACTGAATCCATCCCGCCGAATTTAGGTAATTTAATAGGTCCTTCATCTTCATCGTTGAGTAGTTTGATAAACTATCACAGAAGTATTTTCCTAAGAACCTATATCTTCGGGACGCTAAAGCCGGGCATTCAGAGAGAAAATGTATTATTGCTTCTTTTTCTTGCGGGTTTCTTTCTCTTGCCGACAGGCTTCTCTAATTGCTAGGATTTCCGCCTGAAAAACCGTAGCCTCATTAGGTAGCCTAAGAGAGTTATTTATGTTTTCAGATGGTACGAAGATATCTGCTCCTGCCCTACAGTTCATTTTCGCGCAATCTGTATATATTGAAATATCGTAGGTAAATTATTAAGAGTATTCGACTTAATTTATGGTCAAAATTATTCAGTAGTTTTCAACGAAAAATTTAAATAAATGTTAATAAATTTAAGTTTCTAAATTGAATATATTGTTTAGTTATATCAATAAGACTCTGTGAAGGAAAGTGAATTTCTTAATTTTTTTGATTTAAACTGATTAAATTTATTTTATTTATTTTCTAAATAAGTAAAATAATAATTTTCTACTTTAGTTATTAAAATAATATTTGCTTTTTGTAAAATTCAATTTATCTCAAAAATTTACCTCTTTTAATTAAACATTTTGATTTAATGCTGTAAATTAAAAGCAATATAATATAATATTTTAAGCAAAGAAATTTAAAATTATTTTATGAAAAATGTTTTGTTTTCAATATAAAAACTAAATAACAAACAAAAAGTACTAAATATTTAAATTATTTAAATCAAAATATAAAAATATTTAGATAAGGCGAAGTTCTCATATAATATTTGACGTTGAATTTTTGTATATTTATATATTTTGCATATTTTGTATATATAAATCCCAAATATTAATACAAACATTAAAGGAACATTCAAAAATCTCAGAAAGCAACAACAACATTTGCAGAAAATAATATATTTACATTAGTTTATTTTTTTAACTTTCTCCCAAGAGAATTTTTCTTATATCTAAAATTTTCATTGAATTTCCGTTGATGTGTTGCTTTTACTTTTCCCTTTCCTCCTCTTTTCCTTATAGGTTTATAAAACTTTTAAAGAAAAATTTATAAAATCCCTATTTAATATGTTGGCTTCAAAAGTTTAGTTCATAGGCACTTTTTTCTAATTTATTTATTTATTTCTTAGAAAATTAAGGGCAATAGAAAACAAATTCAAAGTAGAAAATTTTTGGAATTAAGAATTCAAATTTTATTTAATTTGTTATTTTTATAGTAAACAAATGGAGTGAAATTATTCCTATTGAAGTATTTGATTTGAAGTTCTTTTTATGTACTTAATTTATACACAAATACTAGTCATTTCAACACATTTAGAGGGCCAATAACAACACAATGGCAATAGATAGTCTTCATATCGTAATACATTTCAGATGAACAATGGGCAGAAAAGAGTTACAATATTATCTCGAGTTTACGGTTACAATAGTTACAACTTATAGGATTTTTTACTATATGTTCAAATATATAATTTTAAAAATACCTCTTTATCATCACCCCAATTTTTTTTAAATTAGTAGAACTATATTGAGTGTTAGTATTAGATTTTTGCGTAATCTGCTACTCAACTTGAAACTTATCATTGTAACTTTTTTGTTCTTACGGGGATTGTATCCAGTATTGAAGTGCTATTGAAGTTGTATTGCATTCTGTGGAACCTATCTTAAAAGCAAATGATTAATTTTTTGTATTTAATTTAGTTATTTTTCATATAACATATGGGTTAAAATGTATATAGGATAATATACTGGCAGTGATAAATTAAAATAAGGCCCTTTGAAATTTTATGACGTTTCAACGATTACTTATTTAATTATAGAGAACAGAGTTTAATTTTCAAACCAATTTTATGTGCTATAAATTATCATTGATTTTTGATGGAAAAATTACCAGCAAAAGCTTGACTTAATGAATGCTATCCGGACTTTGCTTCATCGAAGCAAATTGTAAAGAAGTGGTGTGCTGACATCGATGATGTAGGAAGTGATGATACCAAAAACATCAAAAAACAGGAGAGACAGGAGAGAGCTGATACCTCTAAGAACAATTGTCTATGAGAAAGCTCTTCTCAAAATTGGTGCCGCGTTTGCTTACAGTTGTCCATAAATTGTTATCGATGATTCTGTGAGCTGAGTACAATTTTGAAAGCAGGAAAAAAGAAATTTTATTTATTGATATGTAATATGCTATGTAATAATTGCCCAGAGTTGGGTCCATAATTTCACTCTAGAGTCAAATTAGCTAAGCTAAGTGAAAAATGGTTTGTCAACCTCGCCCAAGGCGGCCAACACAACTGACAAAGTTATGATGTCGGTATTTTGGGATGCTCGTATCGACTACCTAGAAAGACAACAAACCATCAATAGCTATCGCTATATAGCCCAACTGATCTATTTGAAGAATCAAATTACAAAATAACGCTCCCAAATCAAAAAACATGTCACAAGTCGTTATCTATTGTAGTCAAACTTTTTCTATGGGTTCTAGAAGATCTTACTTCGAGTATAATTGAATTTGAGATCATTTTTAAATGAAATACAATGATGCTTTGGTTATTCTAAAGAAATTTTTGGGTTGCTATTATCTAACTTATTATTTGAGAAATAGCATTAGTGTTACTTATTACGGCATTGTTAGTATAATTATGATTATTGTTATTTTTTTTTCCCTTTTTTTTTCAAAGACAGATTCTTTATTGAATCGCTTTAAATGAAAACCTAACAATAAGTTTTAGAATCTTGAAGACTAATAACATTACATTAAAAATTATTATATATAAACATACTATAATGAAATATATTATAAACCAGTGCTTATTTATCAGAATTCACATGGCGTAAAAGTTAAATTTATCAGGGCGACCTTTAGGAAAGCAGGATGGCGGGTATATTATTCCGTTTCAGTCTAGAGTTAATATTATTATTTTTTAAGTTGAAAAATAATATTTAGATTTATAGTTTTAATTAAATTTTGTTTTTATATAGGAGAAATAAAAGAATTCCAAATTTGGGGTTTATACGTGTTTATTGAACTCAATACCCAATTTATTTAATACGGTCTTTTATATTTTTTTAAGAATATTGTCACATATTTTTAAAATTAAGTTGAATTCACAAGCATAAAAAAGTCAAGTTATCTTTTTAAGTAAATTCTGCATTTTAAACAGAAAAAAACATTTAATAAGCGTATTTATTTAAATAAATTAAATTTACATAAAAATTAAATTGTATCATAAAAAATTTTGTAAAATGGCTGTAAAAACAGAAACGTATCGTTGTCAACGACCAGCAAAGGAATGCAGAAGTTAACAGGGAAATGTGGAGCAGAAAGCAAAAAAAATAAAAAAAAGCACAGAAAAGAGTGGAATGAATACAGACTGTAAAAGTTAAATAAACCTCAACGGATGTTCTCCGTTAGTGTTACACAATTTTTTAAATTCTTTTATTTTATTTAAATTAACTTGTTTATGTTTATTTGTCAGGAATGTCTGTTTCGTGTGTGCACTCACGTGTTAAACGCAGCACATGTCAGCATATAAGTATTGCACATACGAGAATATGAGTATTCAGTCGAGAGCAGAACACTAACAACACTAACAACAATAAAATATAAGCCCACACAGCTATTTTACAACTGCTCAAAAAATTAACGAGTACTTGTACCTCAAATAAACACACACTCACACACACATACATAGAGATAACGTAACCAAAATGCATGTAGGCAATCAAGCGTGTTGAGGCAAATGCAAACAAAACTGCAACGCCATATTTGAATTTTAAAAGCTTGACAAGTAGGTGCGTGTGTATGTATGCTTGTGTGTCAGTTACTGCCCTTAACACGGACTTGTGCTGCTTACGTTGTTGTGCCTTTGTGCGCATTCACGTATGCGTTTATGTATATGCGTACAATTGTCATTCTAGCTGTCAAAATAATGATGGGAACTGCTGAATGAGGCATGCACAAAAGTTTTAAGAACTTTTTCAGTTTTTCAGTTTTTCGTTTGTGTTTTTATTTTAGAATAACGATTCTGCAATTGCCATTTTTCGGATTTAATTGAATAAAAACTTTGAGAAAAGTTTTAAATGTT
>NC_051846.1:233364480-233375207 GCF_002237135.1 Teleopsis dalmanni | reverse complement strand
GCAAAGATTTTCGACAAGTATAAAACTAAAATATTTATAAATCCATCTTTAATTCACAATCGTTTTCGTCCCATTTTAGCCCTGCGTCGTTTTTTGTGGGCATCCTAGTTTACGTTTCGGTGATGCGGTACATTTTATAGAGATGTGGGGCAACAATCCAAACAATTCCATTATATTTACAGGTTTTTTATTAAACTAAAAATTTTTATATTAACAAATTATTTAAATTACACATTTTCTATATTTAGAACCAGATTTTCCGTACATTCAAGCATTAGCACCATTCCAGCCTTTAGCAATGAAAGCTTTTTATTGTCCTATCGATACATCACTCAATTATCAACAAGCGAATAAATTAATAAAGGAACTTAAACCTAATGTGCTTGTAATACCTGAAGCCTACGTTAAACCATTACCAAATGCGCCAAATGTATTCATAGATCAACCAGTAAGTTAAAATTAAGTTATGACAATGTCCCACAGTTCGAATATACTCGAATTTGAAATTTTATAGATTTTGCCAGTAAGATTTACAGCATATATAACGTAATGATTTATGATCTATATTATTCAAATAATAAATTTTTCTTGATTGACATTTATTTTCGGATAGTTTTTTGACACAATGGTGTCTCGGTCAATATTTAAAATAGATTCCTTTCTGATATCAAACATACTGTAAAAGTTATTTTTAAAAATTTTAAAATTTTTTTTTTCACATCATAATATAAATAAATAATTAGAAACAAAATCACAAATACTTAAATAATTATATTTTTATTTATTTATTTTTTAGGATAAAAAAGTAATGACGTTTAAATGCGGTGACATTATTCGACTTCCACTGAAGCGAAAAATGGAAAGAATTTATTTAAATCCAGATGTTTCGCAAGCCATAGCACCACTTGATGTAGGAAATGGTTACTCTATAGCAAGTTTGACTGGGTTCATAGAAATCAAGGATAAAGTACATAATGTTTATGATTGTACCATTGAATCGGATCTCTCAAATGGTGGGCCTTCAACAAGTAAAATTGGGAAAATGACTTCAGCACCAATACCGGAAGAAACATTAAAAAAGGAAAAGATTTTATATGGCACACTTGATTCTGATACAATAATAAAATGTCTTACAAAAGACGGATTCAAAAATATTAAAATGGAGCGATTATCTAATACAGTATCACTAATACTAAACGACGATAACGCCACTATAAAATTTGAAGATAATGAATCAAATATAATTTGTGACAATAATGCTACACGTAGAAAAATATCTGAATCAATGAAGAAATGCTTTCAATCGTTTTAAATGAGATTTAGCTTATATTAATTCACCAAGATATATTATTTAAAGCTATTTATTTTAAACTCAAAACTTCTGTACAACGTTGACAAATACACGTCTCATCTTTAACAGCATACCGCCTACATCTAGGACATAAAATAATATCTAAAACTTTTATGTCAATCAAAAAGTCAGTCTCGGGCGTTCTTGCACTTTCAGCTATACTTGATAATAAAGTAACTTTGCCAACCTGTAAAATTTCACATAATTCTGACCTGCTAACAGGAGTATCCATATCAATTTGTAGTTTATTTAATTCTTCCAACGTCTCTTCATTCGTGGGTAAAATTGAGACTGCCAAAGTCCAAGTGTTGACATCACTCAATTTTTGATTTATTAAACGTTTATATTTGAGAGCTGTATTTAAAGCATTTTCAATGTTTTCATTCCTCCATGACGGATTCGATAGCACTTTTTGTTGATAAAATGCATTCTTAGCATCTAAAACGATAAAAAAAAGGATATATTTTGATATACTTACATCAATGGCTGTTCAATACTTACCATAAAAGCTCCAACTTTCTTCTATCAAAAATGGCGTAATTGGCCACAACGATTTGCACAGTATTTCGTAGCATTTGCTAACTGTATAGCGAATACTTGCTAACTCATCATTATCACCGCAATATAAGCGATCCTTGATTAAATGCAAGTACGTGGCTGAGATTTGGTTCGCAACGAAATTCAATATGTGTGATACAACACGATGATATTCGTAGCAGTTGTAACTGTTTTGACACTAAAAATATAAAAAATTATTTAATGAAAAATACATGTCAAAAAGAAAAGCTTAATACAAATATATAAATAATAAAGGATTGTGATTTGAAGTAAAAAATCTTCTGAAAGTTATAAAGTTTCTAAAGACACATCCTTGGTGCGTACTAATTATATCGCTCTCCACAAAGTTGAACTCATAAAACTTTATAACATTATCAATCTACTTTTCAACGACACAACAGATTACCTACGGATTAAATCAAAATCTTATAGATGATTACATCATAATAATGACTTTCTGTCTTAACAGCTTTGCCAAGTACGATTTCTAAATCGATACAACAAAGCATCTGCGATTGTGTTTTCATCAGAATGTGGCTGGCATTCTTTTAAAATAATCTACAGGCGCCGCAAAAAAAAATTGTGATAGATGGCGGAATCTATTACAATATGATTTGTTTAAAAAAATTCGCTGCTGTATAAACGATTTATTTTTGTTTGTTATATATCATAATAACATATAAATGTGACTTTCTATTTGTCACAACTAATTAAGTAAAACGGTCTATGACTCAGTATCAATCATCTATATAGACAACAATGTGCTGGTCATTCCTCGAATCAGAAAATTAAATGTCACAATCAGGACTACAACTACAATAAATATTTACACATTGCAGTAGTTTACCTAACAATATGTCTTCGCAATCAATTAATAAAAAACAAACTACATCCCAACCATCAAAATCGGATTATTGCCTTTATAACTATTACATAAAATATACAAAACATTTAGTTTTGTATATTAAAGAGGTATATATTTGAGAGATGATACCTTAATCGGAAAAAGTCGTAACTCTACAACAGAGAAAACTTTACCAATTAAAAATTTTAATTCATAATAACCGTAATATCTCAAGAGTGTCTAAACCGAATAGCTTACGTCATATATTTTTAGTTCATTAAATATGCCTTATTTAAATACTTAATCTGTTATTTTATTTTTGTGGATTTTAAATTTATAATAATTCCAACTTAAATTTTTTAAATATTTTTGTTTTTTTCTAATAATAAATTCATTTCTAGATATGGATTATTGTGCCGGTCCGAGTCCGTTTATTAGTTCCAACAATACATAACTACTGGGTAATTTATCCAGAGAGCGAGTAACCACAAATAGACCATTTGTTATTATATGAGTCGACTTCGCAGTTTAAATTCTAACATATTTTATAATCTAATGGAGGATGCTTTATAAATCATATATAGCTATACTCAACTGCTTCTCATCAAAGGCTGATCATATTAAAATAGATTCAGATTCATCGATATATTATTGGTGCAATAAAACGATTTATCAGTCTACGCGGCATATCAACAAAAATATATCTGGCTGACTTGGTGGGAACTGATAAAAAATTAAATTTTTTTAGAAATCTGTTTCATGATTTAAGAAATTGATCACGTGTTGTTTTCGTACACTGTTACCACTTTCCGGTACAATAATACAAAATAGAACGGTAACTCCGAAAGAAGAAAGGGTCTGCTCAAGGGTCTTTTTTTGGCATTAACAAACTATCTTATTAAATAGTTTAAACATTGGCGATCACAACACATTTATTCGCAAAGTAATATTTTTATTGTTATTATACAACAATATATATTATATATGTTGCGAGCTGATTGTGTTAAAAAGCACAACAAAACAAAAAGCATTAATGTAAATGCAAAACTAATGTACAAAAAAATAACAACTAATTTACAATATATCTATTTCTGACAAGGATATACCAATACAAAATAAGCCTGCTTAATAGTGAAAAAAGTTTCAATGTCTGATTTAAGAATTAATATTAGGAAATTTTATATTCGTTTTATATTTATATAACCTTTTTTAGCTTTGGAGTATTTTTTATAAATGAAATAAATTTTTTTTCAATTTTTTCTGTAGTTTACTAGTTTAAAATTTTTTTATGTCATTTTGTTTTTTTTCTTTGACTTTTTCATTGGTATTTCCTTTGTAAAGTAGATTTTACCTACTTCTAAATATTCATATATTAAATATCATGCAGTTAAAATCATACCTTTTCTTCAAAATCCACCAAGCAACTTAACAAGTATCTATTTAAATATGACTGATCATCACTATCCCAACTAGTCGTAGATTTTTCATTGATTACTCCATTTAAGTACCGAAGAGTAGCACGTATCTTGCTTAGACTTTCAGCAGATTGTTGTAAAATTTTATCGCTGACAATTATGGACATATTTTGTGTAGCATGTGAAGCAACCCACCATCTAAAACCAACAATTTACGTGTTAATAACATTTATAAAAATTATTGTATATTTTTTTTATCACCTTAACACATCGACACCATATTTTTTTGTAATTTCCTTAGGTGATATAACATTTCCAATTGATTTAGACATTTTATTACCTTTCTCATCCACTGTAAAACCATGCACAAAAATTGATCTGGAAGTATATAAAATCATTTATAATATATAATGTTATACATAAATAATAATTCATACTTGTAAGGAGCACAATTCCTTGCGGCAACACTCGTCAGTAATGACGACTGAAACCAACCAGTAAATTGATCATATCCCTCTAAATAGACATCTGCCACTTTTTGTTGTTTTAAAACACTCGACCAAGTACTGCCAGAATCAAACCAGATATCAAAAATATCTAAACCTTTTGTTATATTTTCAATAGGTAAATTCAAATCCTTAATTAATTTTTTTGGTAAAATATCATCTACAGATTTTGACCACCAAAAGTCAACATTACTCTCCTTTTGAATAATATCACAGATATGTTGTATTATATCCCTAGATAAATGAAAATAATTAATTTTCTGATATTTTTCTGAAAACTTTATTTACCTATTTATAATAACTTCATTTGTTTCGTTGTTATAAAATGCTGGTATAGGCACACCCCAAGCACGTTGACGCGATATGCACCAATATGGACGCTTTAGTAATTGTGTTGTTAAATTTTTCTTACTTGCTTCAGCATTAACTCGTGGATATATCTCAACCTTCTCCAACTAGAAGAGAAATATTTTAAATATTACTATTATAATTTTAAAAATTAGTATGTATTTGCTTGCGTCATAAGTTTTCTAAAAAAAAAGAATTTATTCAATTAACGCACCTCCTTCACAGCCCGATCTTTTATTTCCGCAGTATTAATAAACCATTGCTCACTTGCACGTATTATTACCGGCTCTTTAGTACGCCAATCAATGGGATAAGCATGTGTAAATTTACTAGCATGTACTATATCTTTGGCTATATGATCAATAACGAGTTTATCACCTTCGTCCAGTACAGATTTACCACGCAAAAATTCTGGTGCTTCCATTGTATAAACTCCATTTGCATTTACGTAGTTTTGCTAAATTGTATAATTTATTAATAAAAGTTGTTTAAAAAAAAGTTTTTATTAGATACATTAATAATAATATGTACGTACCACTTTTAATTTATGTTCTAAGCTAACAAGAAAATCTTCTGGTCCATGTGCAGGTGCTGTATGCACTAATCCAGTACCTTTTGTATCTTTTACATGGTCTGCAGCAAAAAATGGCAAGGTTTGCTGATCTTTATATATTGGATGTTGATAGGTACATTCCGATAAGTCTGTACCTACTCTGGAAAAATTAATATTACAGTATATATTGTACACAATATCAAAGCAACATAAATATAACAGGTTATATTGATCTATAAACGACAAAAAAACCTTTATCTTTGATCTTTGGAAATGAGTAATCATTATTTTAGACAACAAGTGCCAAACATTCACTGCTACCAAATTTGAAACGGAACCTCTAAACGGATTAAACTATATTTAGCCGTGTTAAACTGTGCAGGTAATAGGTTTGTTCCACGAGCTACACGTATTAACTTTGAGTAACACTGTGTATACACAAGTGCGTTCCACCAGCAAATTTTCAAGTAAATGATTGAAAATGATGTCAAAATTTGAAAATGCTACACAAACTTTACTTGAACATTTTCTTTCAAGTAAATTTAGTGGTAACCAAGTTTCACTCCTTTTAGTCCATTTTTTTATATTAGCTTATTAGGAAGATCACTAGTAATGTCCACAAATTTGGAAACATTTTTAAATGAAATAATTTTATATATTTATCAAGAAAAACGTAATATAAAACTATTTTAGATCTGTTCCACGAGCTACTAGTAGTAACTTTGTGTAGCACTGTGTATAGACAAGTGCGTTCCATCATCAAATTTTCGAGTAAATGAGAGCGTCTGAGAGAGCGTAACATCCCTGTCGAAATTTGAAAATGCTATACAGACTTTATTCGTACATTTTATTTTAAGTAAAATTTGTGTTTATATGTGAATCAGCTGTCTTGATTTGAATTTAAATTTTTGTATTGTTTATTTACGCGGCACTGGTGTTCGCACCAGACTTTACACAAAAGTGTTCCATGAAAATCTGTATAAAGAGCATAATGTACTACTTTATTTGGATTACGCGCTCAGTTTGTACTTTACTTGTGTTTTACTCGAGTTTTACTATAAGTAGCAGACCTGGAACAGACCTAATTTATGCTTAATCAAATTTATAGTTTCATCAGTTTTTTTTCTTGTCTTCTTAACAATAATAATGATATATATATGTATGTATTTTACCTTTTATTTTATGTAGGACTTCACACTTATATGTTGTGGTCTCTTCAAATTCTTGTATTAAATTTGTTGCTATCAAGTACAAATCACTCATATCTATTTTATTGGAATCATGCAACTTTACTATCGCATATTCTAATGCTGAATTATAACAAATAGCTTGATTGCTAGGCAATGTCCACGGTGTTGTAGTCCATACTAAAGCATGTATTTTACTTTCCATTTTGGTAATATTTGTCGGTAATTTGGTTAAAGCGAAACGCACATAAACAGACGGGCTAACAAAATTTGGATTATATTCCAATTCAGCTTCAGCCAATGCACTTCTAAAAGGAAACATATTTTATAATTAATAGAATTTCAACTAAAAAATATAGGCATTCTTTACCTTGAAGACGGTGACCAATAAACCGGCTTTAAATCACGATACACTAATCCTTTTTCATATAAATTCAAAAACAATTTTAATTGATTTATTATAAAATCTGGATTTGTCGTTAGATATATATTTTTTGGATCATCCCAATCAGAAAGAATTCCCCAATTTCGAAATTCGGTTTTTTGATTTTTAATAGCATTTAAAGCAAATTGTCGTGCTGTGTGAGGAAGAAAATTTATAAGAATTACTTTTATACAATATATTATTGCACTTTACGTACATTTTTCACGAACACTTTGTATGTCCTTAGTAACGTTATTATCTACTGCATTCAGCGCTTTCAATTCTATAGGCAAACCATGACAATCCCAACCTGGTATATAGTTGACCTTCTCACCATTGCTTGCATGTTGACGCAATGTTATATCTTTAAGAATCTTTAATTTTAATAAAATAATTATATATATATAAAAATTGTCATTCCGATATAACTTGAAATTATCTAACTTTGTTAACTGCATGACCCATGTGCAGGTCGCCATTAGCATATGGTGGTCCATCATGTAGCACAAAAGTTGGTTCCTTATTGTGTGCCTCCTGATACCGATAACCACTTGCAAATTTTGTCTGTTAATAAAAAATTTTATTAATTTCAAATAATTATTGGTTGCTTATTAACCGCATTACTTCCAACAATTGCTGTTCAATTTCTACACGCTTTGCTGCTGTCAGTCGGTTCGGAAATTTAGTTTTTGGTAAATTAATAGTGTGTGTATATTTAATTGGCTTTTCTGTGGCATGCTTAATTGAGTAAAACCTATAACTAAAACTTTTTTGTACAAACTTCAACATTTTTGTTCAAATGCCACAACATTGTACCGGTGTTACGAATGGCAACAGCTGATGTATTCACATCAGGTGTTTAGTGATCTATAAATTAAGCGAGTAGTCGGATTCTTAGTATTATTAGGTCTGTTCTACAAGCTACTCGTAGGAAACTCAAGTAAAACACAAGTAAATACAAACTAAAAGCGTAACACAAATAAAGCGACAAATTACTCTTTTTATACAGATTTTCATAGAACAGCTTTGTGTAAAATCTGGTGAGAACACCAGTGCCGCGCAAATAAACAATTAAAAAATTTAAATTTAAACCAAAATGATTGATTCACACATCACACAAATTTTACTTGAAATAAAATGTACGAGTAAAGTCTGTGTAGCATTTTCAAATTACAGCACGCACTTGTGTAAACACAGTGCTACTCAAAGTTACTAAGAGTAGCTCGTGGAACAGACCTATTATTGTTAAGAGATGTGACACTGCAACTATCGGGATATTGTGCCCCCTTCTGGGATTTGAGTAGGTCTCTAAGCACTATTGCGTCAATAAAAAAATAGTACAGAACTTACTTTACAAAATTTTATTGCCTCGTCCGTAAAGGTATACATTTCGTAGAGACTATTCCGTTTGTGCATTAGCGAGGAGCATTCTAACAGCACATGTCTGGCTGATTCCTTATCTCTTCGCAGAATTTACAGTTTATATCCGTATATATACCCAGTTTCGTAAGGTAGCATTTTGGTTCACAGTGTCCTATTAAGATTCCTATGATAATTCTAAGTTTTTCTTAGGATAATTCTATACAATCCTGATATCTCCTATTGTTATCGGTACCAATAAGTGATTTAAATTGTATTAATCCTGGTATATTATCCCAGTAATCCTTTTTCTTCTGGTTCTCATTTATCTGGTTCTCCTAATCCGGCCCTATCATCGGCCTGGCTGCTTTTTTCCTGGCTAGTTTATCTGCGTTTTCGTTTCCGCGTACGCCAGTTTGTTCCGGTACCCAGAGAATCAATACCCGATTTGATTCGCTTTGCAGGTTTAGTTTAAGCAAATCAATAATATAAGTTCAGTTATTTATACAGAATAAAAATTATTATTAATAGTGTTTATTGTAAAAAAAATTGTTAACAATTATGAATTATTTGTAAACAGCAATAATGAATTATAATAATTTCAATTTCACATTTAATAATATTATCGACGTTCTTTATTTTTAATTAATTTATATAGATATTATTTTCTTTAACTATTAAAGCAGCAGATTTTATTTTTCATTTTTTTGATATTGTCAAAAATGGTCCGCATTATTTTAAAAGAGGCTAACACCAACCCTTATATGCTTCCTACCATCAACTTTATTAAGACTACTTTAGCTGTGTTTCAGCAAACATGATCCGCTCAATTTTACATGCAAAACAAAAACAATGGGGTGAACCAGCAATTGATCTGGTTCACTTTCTGGTTCAATGTGGAATGTATGTAAAAGATAAAAGTGGAACGTATTTTAATGTAAATGAGGTTGGCAATGCGATGCAACAGTGTAGTAAAATTATGAACAAATCTACATTTATATTTATTTATTATTGATTTTATTTATTTATTATTTATTTTATGTACTTATTTATTTAATATGTCATTATTATTTATTTCTTTGTTTGAAGTAATGTTTTAATTATTACTATTACTATAAATTAAAATGATTAAAATTAATTAAAATGATTAAAATTAATTAAAATTATTACTTTAATTATTTACGTTTTATTATTATTAAAAAAGTGTTGTTTGATAATTTATGAAAATCAATTAATTTGAAATGAATATATAAACATTAAGTTGAATACATTTATTTAATTAAAACAGAACAATACATAAGGAAACAGGCTCTCCAACATACACGTTTATAAAAAAACCATTGCAAACTGCTTGCAAGTTTAAGCTATATTCATGCTTCCTTTTGAAATAAGCCTAATTGCTTTGGTGAGGTGCATTTATTTTAACATGTGTGCTGTCAATCACGAACGGAAATTTTGCAATTGATATAAGCTAAACACTAGTTCTTTCAATTATTCTCCATACAGAAGCTTTTGGTATGCCAAAACAAATACCAAATTCGCGAAAAGTATTTATATTTGCCATATACCACAAAAATATGTAAATTTCCTTCATTGCTCTCGTTCAATTGTGACCACCACGGTTATTTTGTATTTGCTGATTGGATTTTATTAACAAATCTATTAAAATATGAAACATAATTAATATATAGCAATTGTATTTTTTATGCGCAAATACCAATCAAATAGTCTTTATGGGAACAATTATTGATCGTTTCCATAAAATTTCCACTATATAGCATGGATGCACTTCATCCCTTGAGCTTAATACACTTGGACTAGTGTTTAAAAAGAAAATGGAGGAGTCAGTTTTGCTCGATAATTCTAATAAAATCTGCAATTTCCATTTATTTACTATAGAATTAAATTTAAGTTTTTAAGTAAATACTAAATAAAAACTTACATTTCGTACTTCAGACATTTCAACAAATTTTATTTATTTTCCAAGTTTTAGATTTTTTGTGTTCAAAATTTTCTCACTTATTTTTTTAGCGCCAAAATTATTCACATAAATCAAACAATTTTGTACACAAACCCAACTGTCATATTTCATGCGTTGCCAATTATTTTCAAACGTGATCCGTATCGTTTCAGCAAAGATGATTCAGATCATTGAGCGGATCATGTTTGCTGAAACGCAGCT
>NC_051846.1:233360071-233364380 GCF_002237135.1 Teleopsis dalmanni | reverse complement strand
ACATAATAATAAGATATACACACAATAAAGTAATGAAAAAATAAAGTTTTTAATATTGAAAGTTTGCTGACTAAATTAGTAATTGAATCAAAAACTTATTGACACACAGACTAAAAAATAAAATATATAATACTATGTTCAGACAGCCAAATTTCCTAAATTTCGTGAAATGAAATTAAGTTAATTTCGAAAGTGTTCCTACTGCACCAAACTAAGGAAATCACATGTTTTTTGTTTACAAATCGAATGTTAAAAATTACGTGCTCCAAACACCATTTGTATCTGGGAAATTTTAAAAATTGATTATTATAACTATAAAGGATGGCATTTAGTAGTTTTATTAGATTTAGTGGATTTCAAGTATATGAATTATTATTTTTAATTCTATTTTGAATTAATAAATACTTTCAAAATAATATTTTTGGTTTCATTAAAGTCAATTCTCATTGACGCTTATTTAAAAAACTGTCCCTTTTTCATTATCTCAACTTTATGTTTTGCTAAAAATGTGTTCTACGCATAGTTGCATTTGAAATGTCCTTAATTTTTGTCCTTAATTTGTTTTAATGAAATTAAGAGCATTTTTCTTAATTTCGTTCTAACCTTAAAACTGACTTTTTTATATATTGAAAAAATAATTTATTTTCACTGAAACGAATATGAAATTAAGATTTTTATGAAATTAAGGTGTATTTGAACATAGTATAAGTCAATAGAAAGGATTATGTTAAGGATAACATGAAAATATTTTTTTTGTTTTTATATTTTGAAAATTTAATTATTAAAGCCTTTTCAAAACGTACTTTCTTAAAGTTATATATATACGAGTACATGAGTTGATGCATTTTTAAGTAAGACAAAATATCGACTACGAACACACTGTATGGCACAACAACAAACAATGTCGAAAATATGTTAAGTATTTGGAAATCATACATGAATGCTTTCCAGATGTAAACATGCAAAAATGCATGTTTGCTTGGACTTAAATATGAAATGCAACCAAAACTTGGTCCTTAGAGTTCGATGTTATGTAGTCTGGTACATAAAGTATTTTCGAACAGTACTGCAAACAGCAAGTACTTTTTATTTTATTTTCTATTTAATTTATATTTTATTAATCAAAAACATAAACAACAAAAAAAAATGGAATGTTTTTGAAGTTATTTCTATTTTATAATTATATTTTGTTTTGTTATTAGTTTTATTTTATAACACATGTAATATTTCAGCACAAATTACTAAAGAAACCAAAAATTATAGGTAAATATGAAAGCGGTTCTTACCTGATTTCCATACATGCCATATGGAATGCTCCATAACAAATACATAGTTTGGTGTCTGAAATAAAATTTTTTTATTAAATTTAGTAAATATAAATATGTGTAGATATGTAATATGTAATATGTGTAGAATAAGAAAATCATATTAAATTTCATGTGCAAAACATACTTTTTAAATTTTCGTAACTGCACTACAAAAGTCTTTTTAAGTTTTCTAAAGTCACAAATGAGTTTTTGGGTTAAAGTAGTTAAGCAAAATAATTTCTTACAAATTCTTAAGCAATTATACGAGTGCAAATGAAAGTGCAAATGGAACACATTTAAGGACAATTTACACAAGTTGAATATGGTTTTTATTTTTTATTCTGAAAAACATTATTATTTAGTTTTGTAGAGAGAAAGAAATAAGTTAAGCTTTCGTTCTACTAATTGGAAAGTCTAAAAGTGTTTATATGAAAAATTGAATAAATGATGACAAAGTCACAAAGACCTCTAGTGTTCTTTAGTGCTTCTCAGTGTTTTTTGGAATAATAAAATAAGTAATAAAAAATATTATTTACTTAAGTTTTGTAAAAAGACTTGTGAGTTGACAAGGTGTTTAAAGAGCCAAATTACAAACTTTTCTGCTACGAAGGTAAATATAGTGAATGCATCGTATTATCAGTAAGTTCTAAAATCTTTATATGAATACTGAATTTTTATACAAACTTGATGATCATAGTGTATTTTTTTCGTCTTAAATACGCAATCTATTTACTTTTTCAGAATTTGATACAGCTGCGTTTCTGTTATTTAAAGAGCACATACTTAAATCGTTTAATGATGCCATTGTATAGAAAAGCTATATACTCTCAACTCTAAAGGGATTCACTGGTTCAAAAGCCAGTAAAGTATATCTTCTTGCTAAGAGAATCTTTAGCAACATTATCCTTTCTCGACTCCATCTGTCAGTGGTTTTGCTTCTATGAAAGCTTAAGGTGATCTGACAGGCAACTACCTTCAAAACTATCTAATGTTGATAAAACACATGAAAAGTATCAATAGATATATAGTTCCACCTAGTTCAATTTAGTTTAAATCTAAACTAAAAAGCGAGTCTTTTCTTGTATTTCATTGTGAGACATTGAGACTACTTTATATTATTGATTTGACCACAATTCAAATTTTTTGTGCATGAAAACAGATATGAATAAGAACAAAAACAAGAGCAGTCTTATATTGTTTTTGAGTAATATTATTGCAAAGAAAACAATATTACTCATAAAAAATATATCAACTGAGCAATGTTTATATCATACTGTCCATAGAGTATACAGAAAAAGTTATTTAAACTTAAAAAAAATTTTAATTCTCGTATATAAGAGAACTTCCATAATAATTTAAGTTCTTGTAAGGCTATAGACTGATTTGTACAAGTGATAAAAATATAAATATCGGACAGATGTTTCCAATATTATATTACGTCTGGCAAATAATAGTAAATTTCGGCATTACATTTTTTTGGCTTGTAATTTGTCAATAATCAATATTGACAGATACCATTAACAGAAAACTGTTGTGAAAATAGCAGAATAAACAATACTTTATATCGAAACACACACAATATCACTTTCAAAATCAGAAAACTTGAGGAGAAGATATCACAATGAGCAGAAAAGAAGTAAACTTCTATAAGACCATGCATTAATAATAAATAAATACAGATTTTTAACACAATCATAATGAATAAGGAAATGATAATCATACAATTTTACTGTAGTAAGTCAGAATCCTCTATGACTAGACTAGTACTTTAACCAAGATTTTGCCAAGAGGAAGAGCGAGGTACTGGAAAATATCTTTTTGAAGTGTTTTTGCAGTATCTTATTTTGTACACTTTATATTATTAATGAGGGGATCTATTGCCTTATTTTTACAAAACGTTTTTAATTGATTAACTTTGATCTTTCAAATCAATTTAGTACAGTTTAACAAATTAGACAAGACTTCCTTTGATAAAGAAACCAAAACAAATATAATAAACTACCATAGATTTGCGGATTTTTATGTTTGAATGAAAACATAACGAATTCTATAGCGGTTAGTTAAATAATTCTACTTTTGAAGTGACGAATAATTATAAAAGAAAGCAAACTGGCAAATAAAGTGAGTGCTGTTAAAAACGAATTATGAAAATATTGCGATAAGTATAAGGGATAAGTCAGTATAAGTGAGTGGTCAGAGGTAGTTGATTACTTATGGACTTCCTTCAGATAGAAACAAAACTCTTTATTACAAAAGTAATAGCCCCGACAGTTTAAATAGAAACCTATATAAAAAGTTTTATAATTCAGTAAATAAATTAATTTACTTCAAGAAATAAATATCATTAAGAAAATTTGTTTTTTGTCTTTAAAATAATTCTTAAAGAGAAATATTCTTGTTTTCAAAAAACTACAATTTTGCACTTAAGTTACCATAAGACTAAAAAATTATTTTCTTCTCTGAAAATAATAGGACTTATTTTCTAGCAAATAGGTATAGCGTTAAATTTATATACCAACAATTATAAAGTTTTCCAATGCTTAACTATATTGTTACTATTTTAGCTTACCCTTTAAGATTTTACAAATAAATATATTAAAACACACGATCTCACTGCTTGACTTGTTATGTGAAATGTATATTCTTGGTTAATGTTACTCATACGCCATGTATGCCACATGCTTTGCAGAAAATTGTTAAACAAATTTTTTCCCTAGTACTACATTCGTTTTTGAATTTCGTTTATGTGAAGTAAACAGCTGCAAGATATTTGTTTGTAAATACGAAAAATACTTAGCAAATAACAAATGAAATATTAAACTAAAGTAAATAGGAAAATATTTTGTAATTTATAGCAATTATTTGACAATCATGATTTCGAATTAGTGGTTTGGTATTAGAAAACATGTTGGCTGTATGTAATACCAAAATCAATCTTTGATTTATGAGTTGCTTTTTAAATAATTAAAGAATGAGTAAATGTTTCATTGAACCTAAATAAA
>NC_051846.1:233350396-233359971 GCF_002237135.1 Teleopsis dalmanni | reverse complement strand
AGTTTTTGGGAATTTGTTGAATTGCTGGCCTCTTTTTTTATTGATTTGATTTATTAACAAGAATTATAGTGCGTCACTTATTCGTCGCCATCGGAACTGACACTTTTATTTCATATTAATATATAGCCAGATAATTAGACCAGCACTACTTTATGGGTGTGTCGCGTATAGCAAAGCTGCCGACTCTACTATCCAGAAGCTACAAGTTATTCAAAATCAAGCTCTCCAAAGGCTCTTCAAAGTGCCATAGTACATCCGCACAAATGAAATGCTTATAGACCTTAAAAGAGATCCGTTCAAAAAATATATAAGGGACACAGCACTGAAGCGATATGCGTAAACCGACAGGCTGTTCCACTTAGCACTATATAATCTCAGAGTAATCACTAACCGTACGGGGCGGTACGCAGATCTTAGATCAGTCGCTAAATAATCACGAAGGTTATGAGGAATACTCAAATTAGTCAGTGAGATGGGTGGGATTCTGCTAAAAGTCCCCAGCTATCAAGAGTAAAAGTGCCCAGGTACACTAACTCCGAAAAGGCTCAACATTTCATTAATATATAATCATTTATATGAATATGAAAACATATTGATTTTGATCTACTTAATTACTTTTTCAATCAGGAACTCAATAAAAAGATTATTATGCAACGTTTTATCACCACAAATGCGATTTTTTCTCCATAATTGTAAAGAAAAAGGAGAGGGCATATAGTATTGTGGCTTAGATTCTTAGATTTCAATGTAATTTCGTATGCATAGCTCTGGTAAGAAGTTATTACGTCAGTTTTTTTTTGCAAGTAAATTAAATATTGCTAGTGCAGTAGCCACAAACTAATAAAACAAATACCTTCGAATCATTATTGAAACCATTTGAGCCAAATGGATGACAAAAAACTCGGGAAATAATATCCGGTTTGCTGATTAGAATATTTTTCCATTAGCTTAAGAATTTTGCTCACATAGCATAGGAAACAATGACTTAAATCAATGAATTAAAATAAGAATTGATACAACTGCCAACACTAAACTCTCTTTCACTCTCTCTCATTCTCTCACACACTTTCTCTCTCTCTTCTCTCCCTACCTCTCTCTAGCTCTTCCTTCCATACGTCTCTCTCTCGGTAGGGATGACCTTTCACATTGGGTCAACTAGCCAATGAACACTGACTCTGAGCTTCATATTTGGTAGGGCATGACTTCAACCCTTGACACTTGCAGTGTTAAAAAATTATTTACAAATAATTAAATATAAAAAATAATACCAAGATCACTATTAATCGGTATTTAGCAATACTGAAATAAATAAAAATAATAAAAAAATGTTTGTTGTCGTAGTCCACTGCTGTTTGAATAAAGCAAAAATTACAAGAAGAGCATTTTATCGTATTCCATCCACGATCTTATCTGACAACCGACTAATGATTTATAAATTATTGTATGCGTGTAATGATTTATAAATCATTATATCCAGAATTAAAGATTATAAATTGAAATTACACGAATGCAAAATAAATTCTTTCAGTAAACTGTCCAACTATCAGGGAACTTACAAAACTTCTTCACTTTTTCACCACGAACATATCTATTTCCTCATTGATTATACTCACCTTAAGTTGGGTTTACATAAATTTCTTAATCTATGGAACAGCAATATACATTAAAATCGCTGGATAAGAATGAATGTCATTTTAAAGTAAAAATATGTTTGCTTGACACGAATACTATTTAATATTGTGTTATGATTTATAGCTCAGTTTCATTTCTTCTTATTTTATTACTTTTTTCTTGTATAATTAAAATTCAATATATTATCTGTTATTCTCTATAATTGCTTTATTTTATTTTTGGATTGAATTTCGTACAATATTGTTGAAATGTAATCATTAAAATTTATATCTTCTACGAACTTGACGCCTGTGCTTAACATCGTCATGCCAATGGAGTAGATAATAAAAATGAAAAGAATAAACATTAAGATGCTTCTTAGTAAGACATCCTGGTAACAGTGGACATCGTAAATATTAATGTCCAACATTAACACTAAAATTAACATTGATTTCACATTGCAATCGCTATGTCCTGAGAGTTGAAGGAACGCTTCGATTATTTTTTTTTGTTTTTTTTTGTTGCGATTTTAATCCAATTATGCGTATTTCAGTGGAACTTCTTTTGTTGCAAATTGTATTCCTTTAGCGTTCGTTATTTCGCATACACGATTCACTTCATTGAATTGTTAATTTTATTGCCATTATAGCAACAAAATAGCTGCTTATTTATATGGAATAAAACGTATTTCGTACGTGTAGCCTAGAGGGCCGGAGTCTAGAGCCTTTATTTGTCCCTTATTTAGAAACCTTTTTCACACCACGCTCTTTCTGAACATTGTGACAATATAAATTTATACATACATATTTTATTTTTTTCCCTTTTACCAATGATTTTTTTTTTCTTCCTTCTGTATTTGATTCTACAGTATTTTCTGCTTTATCGCTTTTTTCTTTTCTTTGATGTGAAACATGTACAGTGAAAGCTCAGGAGGGATTCAGGCAGACTGCAAAATTTTTTACGCCGCTTCAAACAGATTCTGTTGAGATTTGGTCACCTTGGCAATACGGAAAAAGTGAAAAGAAATATAAAAAATTATATCCCCATAAATACTGGCATCATTAAAATAGACTATGGGATTTGTACGTGTCCTTTGAAAAAAAAAATTTATAAAAACACAATAATGCCAACGCTAAAATGGTAAAATGGTAAAAAGGCAATAATTGCAATAAAAATTGTTCAATACTAATGCGAATATAAAAATAGATTTAAATGTTAAATTATTGATACTAAAAATCCTTTTTATTTTATTTTGTTTTCTTTTTTTTGCTTATTGAAATTGTGACATTAGAATTAGAATCAGAAATTCAGTCATAAAATCCATTTGATTTTAGTAAATAAAAATTTTTGCTAGAAAATATATTGAATTACTTTACGTTCCGGTAGAGTAAAAAAATTATACAATAAAATGTTAAGTTAAATATTATACTATCTTTTTGCATTAAATTAAATAGATAAATATTGTCGCAAAAATTATGGAACTTTTTAAGTGGACTTGTTTATACACAATATCAATAATGAAGAGAAATGGAAAAAGTCATTATTTATTTTGTTACCGCTTGACCAAACATGCACAAATACTGCAAATTTGCACTAATAGAGGGGCGCCGCTTATTAAATCAGGAGTGCATTCAGGCGATGTTCTTATTATAATTTCAAATTAATAATGTCGCCATTATGGCGGCGACAGAGTGTCTGCAAATAATTTTTGATATCGTCGTCGTCTGTTCCTGTTATTTGTTGGCCAAATTTGGTGAGCAAAGGACGACAGCGCAATTAAAAACGGAAATGAAATTGAAAATCGTTGGGTATATAACAAAGGATTCATATAATAAGAATAATACGACTACGACTAACAATAACTACATAGCAACGTTTCGCTGCTCATCGGGAACACACGCCAATGGCTGACAGTAGAAGCGGAAATAAAATAAACAACAAATAAACAAACAACAATGACAACAAATGAAAACAATAACAGCAACAGAGATAAACACAAGTCAAAATAAAAACAACAACAACAAACGCAGAATACATAATAAATGGAAGAGAATGTATGTGAGAAAGTCAAGATGTACTTCACAGTTCAGAGGAGTATCAGAAAAGTTGTCAAAATTGACTTTAAGGCCAGCAAGAGCAAAAGTACTTGATGGTTTCAATCACAGATAAAAAATTGATTTATATGCAATGTGAATAAAAAGTGACTCCATTGTGACGAGTTTTGAAATAAATAAGAAAAAAAACAGAAAAAATAATGTTAAGAATATTAAATCAGATAGATGGGTATAACATCACCCAATAAATCTCAATCAAAATGATAGAAATAGTAGCACAATGTTAAAAAAAACTCATATGAATTATGGAGAGTACTAGTCCTGAAACAGCACATGTTAAAACTGCATGAAGACTAATAATATGTTGTATATGTTATATGTTATATATATATCCACATTGCGAAACCAAATCTTTAAAACTTTCTTATACGGTGAATAGAATACATGCTCCATATATTATCAAACAAATTAAATCATTGAAAAATATATAACCACATTGCGAAACCAAAACTTCAAAACTTTCTTATACCGGGAATAGAATACATACTTCATATAATACCAAACAAATCAAACCATACGAAAAGAGCTCATGATCATTAAAAACCGAACGATTGTGTAAGACAAGTTAAGTTAACATAATAGTAAACGGTTTATAATAATATACCTACATTTAACAGTAATAATCCAACCAAATGTTATCACTCCTTTAAAGGTAGTAAAAGCACCCGCTTTTGTAGGCATGTGATCTATTAAGTTACCTTGGGTTATCTTAGGCCCGCATATCTAGATAAGTGTTATGTGTTTCAAATGAAATACACAGACCTTTTCGCAGTTTTGAAGCTATTAAGATTCAAGATTAAGATTTAAAACTATAGATGTTTTAAAATTGGCAATCGATCCTAACACACTATCATGCTGCCATTATTATAGACTCTTCTGAGATATTCTCTAGCATAAATTTCCGAGATATACATTTCTGCCCAAAAAATGTTGCAAAAGTTTGTATAAATTGAAACTGTAGCCATGGATGCTAATACCACTTCGCCCGTTTTGTAATTGTAATTCTTTACTAAACTGAACGCACTCACTAGTAGGATTTAAATAGTCTTTATACTTCTATTTATTTCCTTTGAAATATTTGACTCCAAAGTTTCAAATACTCTAAAGGAATATTTGAATAACACAAGAAATGCTTCTCTTTTATATCTTCGATATTTTAAAGATATGCTATTAATTTACTTTTTATATAGAGAGAAAATCAAATCAAATACATACTAATACTACAATTTGTAATGGTTTCTTAGATACATATTACAATTATATACATTTTTTGTAAAGCTAACTACAAAAACTTGGAGAAATCAAGCTCGGATCGTTGGATGCGAATACTATTCATTGCGTTTTATAATTTTCATCCATAAGTGTATCAAATGAATCCATTGGTTGGTTACGGTCAATCTTTATTCTTCACTTCCCTTTCTTTGGAAAGCTTCATTTTGAGTTTTAGGAAGAGGATATGCGTTTATAAGGGATCTCTGAAAAATAAAATGCTAGCTTTTCCTTCACAACTTGGAGCTTGATCCATTAGTGAACTAAATACAACTATTGTTAGACTGTGATCAATCTTTAATCTTTCTACGTCCTCTTCTTTAGAAAAACTACATTTTGGGTTTAACGAAGAGGAAGTGATTTAATAAGCGAAATCTGAAAGATAAAATACTGGGTCTTCTTTCCCATCTTTGATATTGTGAAGATAGCATGTTAGTTCACTACCACTATTGGAGAAAACTTAGAAAGTCAATTAATAGTAGTAATGCAGAAAAAAAATATACAATGGTATACATTTCAGTTGTACACATTTCTTCCCAAAACAGCGAGCAAAAGATTGAATTGTATGAACTTAGTTACATAGATAGTGATACCGCCGTACTTGTTTTTTTTAGTTTGTGAACTTTGTGAACTAAACATACTCATTGGAAAATAGTAAACTTTTTACTTTCTTTCGCTTGGGAAATACCTTCATTAAAGTTTTAGGAAGAAAACATTCTTTTTTCTTTCACTTTTGTGTAGGAAATCTGAAAGATGAAAGGCACACTTTTCTTTCATAGCTGTAAGTTCACTGTATATTTATGGAAAAACTTGAAACCCAAAGAGTTACCGATTGACTGTGAACAGTCCTTATTCGGACATGATATGTTTTTCTAAATTTCTGAATTTTCTAAATTCTAGACTGACAAAGTGCTGTCTAAGTGATATCTGATAGATGAGGGTCACAGTTTTCATTCACTGCTTTGATATTTTGAGAATATTCTATTGCATATCATTCCATGTACAAAAGGAAAAGAGAAATTAAGGAACTATTCCCATTGCTTAACAAGTTTGTTTATTTTCATTTACTTATCCCGCTCCTGATATACATCTGCATTGTGATCAAAAAAACATGATTTCACATCCCCAATCGACAATATCAATTTTTAAAAATAAACTCGTTTTTTCGTAGGTTTTAAGCCTACTTAAGCCTACTGGAACTTTTTGATCTTGTTGGTATGATGTACTCATAATACTCTCTTCTAAGTTCAGTCATTGACTTCACATGTGTTTTTTCTTCCACATATAATGCAAACACATTTCGGTTTCCTATATTTCTTATTTACAAGGCAAATCCACCTTATCTAATTCGCTCCTGTAATCCTGGTACTATACGTATTAGTCATTTGCTAGTGAATGCTCCACTTTTTTCGATTAGGGGTTTTCTATTGTTGTAAAAATATGTGAGTATTGTTTTATGCATATTTTTTTAACAGTGTTTGCGTGTGAATGCGTATGTCTGCATTGGCATTTTTACCCTCCGGCGCGATTACATTGATGAGCTTTTTGACAGCGGTACTGTGATTCGACATTTGAATCCTGGATTTTTGGATTTTATGACAAGTGCAGCGAGTAAACGACTCAAATGAGATTCGCTATGGGTGCCATAAAATCAATATGGTAAGCGAATGTTTTGAATTTTTATGCTTGCATTAGTGCAAATGCTTGTGTTCGACTTTTGTCTTAGCAGGATTTTTGTGAACTGTGAACTGTCATTACAGTTGACAGTTCGTTAATACATTTAACAATATAAGTGGGTTGATGGTTGCGTGATTACGCCAATTCGCATTGATTTTCAATTTCACATTTCTTGGTTTCCCTTGCATTACAGTTTCATGTACATTATTTGTTTATTCTTCTTTTTTCAATCTCTTGCTATTGTGATAAGTTTGTAGGTGAAGGTTAAATCGGTGAGCACACGAAGGGTGCTGTGACAAATCGAAATAGCTCAGTGATATTAAAAAGAAATGTATATGTTATCATTCCATTCGTGCTGTCAAAGTAATTCAAGTGCCATAACAGCTTGTGTATTGCCCGAAAAAATTTGAATTTGCATGCAACTGAGCTACAAAATATAAAAGTAATGTCAATTTTACATACGCAATTTGTGAAAATATTTTCCTTACTTATTACAACAACACTTGAACACAAAACCACAAGAAAAAAATGAAAGAAAATGGATTTCTATGATTGCCAAAGGAATAAAATAACATTGTAGTTGAGTTGAGTCCTTGTGAACTTAATACTGTATCAGCTCGCGTAGGAAAATAACCCTGAGCCGGAAGTGCTTCGAACGCTTGTGCTGATTCAGGAAATGACATTTGCATTAGAAATCACTTAAGAGCATAAAATTCTTGTATTAAAATTATGGCTGCAGGATAACAGAAATTCATATAAAAGTGATTTAACAAAAAAAGTATTGAAGCAAAAAGGAGCATTGTAAAAAGTTCCTTATAAAATATTCAAGCTGGTAAAAATTTTGCGGCAAAAAGTTACATAAATCGATGGGAAATATAGCAAAAATAATTTACTGTTAAGTTACAGCTTCCATTGTATATAATGGTACATACAGAGACACATAAGCCAATGATGCATTATTGAATTATTGAAACTGCATTGTTGCAGCTGTTTAGTATGCATGAATTTGCGTGTTATTCCAGCACACTTTGCAGCTCATCCATAAAAATTGATCACAATTTGTTAATTTTCCTTATTTTGTTGCAAAATGAATTGCTGCAATTGAATTATGGTGAAAAGTGGTGCACATATTGCAAGTGAAGCACCAACAATGGCACATATTCCCAGACACTCCCAAACTCGTGCAAATTCAAATTTATTCAACTCCTGGAGTTTACCAGCAGGAAAATTGTTATGTATCATTTGGTTACGTATGCACACTTAGCTCCATTCAATTTGCATACTAAATTAGTGTACTCTTCCATATCCGCCAAGGTATTCACAAGAACGAGTACATATAAAAATAAAGGGAATTCTTTATTTAACTTTCGGTTGAATGTTAGATTTCATGAAAGACTTTAACTAGGCCAAAATCGCACATAAATAAAAATACAGGGAGAGATTTCAAAAACTTTTAATACAAAGAAAGTACAGAATATTTATTATAAATATATATGAAATATTAACAAGATTTATAAGTATAGTTTTTTAAATCGAATAGTATTACATAGGATTTATGTATATTATAAAATATTTATATCTTCTCCTTCTTCTTATTTGACACTACAGTCTAGTATGAACTTTGGCCTCTCTCACAATCTGCCGCCATCTGTCTCAATTTTCTGCTAATCTCTCCCAGTTCCATCTTGTTCTTGACCTACTGTCTTGCCTAATTGTCATCGGCTTTACGTTGTATATGCTGCTCGACATTCTCTCCGGTCCCATTTCTATTACATGAGGAGCTCATTGTAGCCTTTGCGATTTAATGTATTTGACTATAGTTTCGGTTCTTAGTAGTTCTTCAATTTAATTATTTGTTTGTCTTTGAAAAGTTTAAGCAAGTTATGCTGCTCGACTTTCTCTCCGGTCCCATTTCTATTACATGACCATCTCATTGTAGCCTTTACGATTTAATGTATCTCACTATATTTTCGTGTCTTAGTAGTTCTTCAATTTAATAATTTGTTCGTCTTTGAATAGTTTAAGCATCAACTTGGATTGGCCCGTAGATTTGGCGAACTATTTTTCTTCCGAAGCTTCGTCGTCCGCCTTTCTCATTGTCTAATAAATTATACAATTATGATTCAAGCACAGACGAACGAGATTGGTATAAGTAACTACAAGAGTATCTGCGCTAAGATACTAAAGTGTGCTCTTCTGTAACACTACATTTACTCTGAAATTTCTGTAATTCTAAAAATAAAATAAACGTAGCGTAATAATTATAATACTTCTAGTGGAATCATGCTACTTTATATGGACTAGAGACTAAAAATTAAATAAAAATCGTTCTTAAAGTATCGAGATAATAGAAAGAAATACTGTTCTCATAAAGTCTTAAAAAGTCCTTAAAAATACTGTTAACTATTAACTATTACTTACTTATCTGAAGTTGTCTTAGCCACATTCAGCTACTTCTGCAAGCCAGTTGTCGCATGCCAGTCAGTCGCAACCAGTCTTCGCAGCCAGTTTCCGCCAACCAGTTTCCACCAATCAGTCTTGTCAGTCAATCTTTGCCAACTAGTCTCTGCCAGTCAGCCAGTCTCCACCAACCAGTCTTTGCCAGCCAGTCTTTACCAGCCAGTCTTTGCCAGGCAGTCTTCACCAGCCAATATTCACCAGTCAGTCTTTGCCAGCCAGTTTTTGCTAACCTGTCTTTGCAAGCCTGTCTTTGTCAACCTGTCTTTGCCAGCCTGTCTTTGCTAGCCTGAATTAATCACATAAGTTTGCCTTCTTCGATATAGGTATAAAAAAAATGTTTTTATATACTAAACGCTATAATCGCAGTTTTAAATTTTTGTTTACTAAATGAATAGTATTAAATTAATGAGGGGGAGGAACTCGTATTAAGATTCGTCTAAGTAT
>NC_051846.1:233343291-233350296 GCF_002237135.1 Teleopsis dalmanni | reverse complement strand
ATAGAGCATTGTTGATGATTCTTAATTTTAGACTGAGCTCTTGTAAGATTTTTATAAAAGATGCGGTGGTATTACCAAATAGTTATAACCCATGACTCCAAATTGGTTTAATTGTACTGTTAAATGGGAGTACCTTATATTCTGAATGTAAGAGGGCTCAGACCAAAGTTTTCGGAAGTTTGCTCTTACATTTAGGTTTTTATAACTCCAGTGATGATGGCTATAATTTTTTGAAGAACAGTTAATATGATTTAATGTTTATTGTTTTATGGCAGCATATTCTAGAGTGTACTGAATGGTACTCCTATTAAATTATATAGATTACATAGATTCTATATCTAATAAAGATTGTATACACTTCAAAGGAAGTAAAAAAATGTATTATTTTAAAAAAAGAGAGAAACAATTTTTCTGGATTTCATTTAAATTTAGTAAATAAATTGTTGTAAAGTTACACCAATATTGTAGGTTTGTGCAGTTAATAAAATTTCTTTCTATTATTGTGTATAACTAATATCATAATATATAGGTCTATAAAAACATTTAAACATAATATGAAAGATATTAAGTTAACTTGACACTTGTTTAATAAAAAAATGAAATTATAGTAAACAAGAGTTAAAATTGGTTTTATCTGCTTACATTTTACAACAGTAGACCTGTTGCCATTTTCTACTTAAATATATAACTTGATTATCTACTTTAAATATAATACCAAATATTTAGAGATATTCAAAAAAATGTAAATTTTCACAAGTTAATTTTGAAAAGTAAAACCTTTTCAACAAGACAATCAACACAATCGATAATATCTTGAAAGCCAATCAACTTCCACCTTCAACTTCAAACTTTAAGTATTAAAATAAAAAAAATGTTAATATGACATTATAAGCCCATCACTAAATCCGATTTTTCTCAAGTTTCGACTTTTTTTTAAATTTAAAAATTATAATTTTCTTTATTTTTATTTTATTTTTCAGTTTGTTTTGATTGCAGCTTGGGAAGCAGTGCAGTCCAGTATTTAAAATCTTTTTCTTATCGATTCACATTCAAGCCGCGTTGCGATCGTTAATGGAAATTGATATTGATATGCAAATTGGAACCGATATTTGTTATGCAGATGAAGTCAAATTGTTGTATGAAATGATTAAAGTTAATTCTTCCTAAAATCTTTTAAATGGAGTATTATTAACTGTTTGCAATAATAATTTAAAAAACAAATATAAAGGTTTTTATGCATAAATAAAAAATTTAATGAAGAAATAATATTTATTTTACTGAAGAAACTAATACCAGTGCGTTTTCATCAATGGCTGAAGAGAGACAGTCTCTTAAAAATTTTGATCAAGTCATTGATTCAGATTAAAATACATGGATGCATTCGCCATACTTTTCTACGCATTGCAGTAGATACTGAGTAGTAAATCGAATATGTTGACTATGAACTTGCGTTTAATTACTTCGTAATTAAAAAATCCTTGTTCTAGGATTTTGTAAATTAAGTGCTATAGTAAGTTACAGAAGTAAAGTAAATGTGTAGATAGAATTTTAACAAAATATTGCGAAACTTAATTCTAAGCATCAAAACATAAATCAGAATATAGAAAGCATATGAGTATAATGCTTTGAAAAGTTTGGAATAGAATTGAAGAAGTTGGCAAGAGAAACATCTAATTAACCACAAGTCTGGATGGCTTTATAGTCGAAAACAGATAAAAATTACTTTAAATAATAGTTCTAAATTACTGTGGACTATAAACGGTACTTTCTACCAAGTATTCTAAAAGTTGTGCTCTGGGAGTATGCAAAACCTGTGCAGCATATAAAATTTGGTACTTTTTAAATATTATCAAAACAAAAACGAACGAAAAATTTGACGATCGGAGATTTTCCTATCCTTGAGTCTACTTATGTGTTGCTTACGAAAAAAACCGGTTGTCTTAATTTTAATATCTTAAATTTAAGTGATTGGTATTCCAGTGGACCCATTTTGAACTAAGCAAAAACAGCAAGGTCTATAGCAATAAACATTTCCATTCACTATTAGCAAGATAGTTTTTAACTAGTACAACATGTATCCGTACCTAGTCCAGGTACATGGAAAATTAAGAAGTTATGTGTGGTCACATAGTAAGCACTTTGAAACGACGTTTATGCTTTGTTTTGGTTATATATGTTTTGGTTGGATATGAGAGTGGTGCTATTTTTATTAAATATATACATTGTATATCCCCAGTAAACATTTAGTGTTCCTAATTAATTAATACACATATAAAATGTTAATTTTTTTGTGGAATGTGACATGTCTTATGACCAAAAGACTCTATTTATAAGTTAGAAGAGTTTGAACAGTGATGAAAAAAGACTAACAAATATTCTTTTTCAAGTCTTTAAAGTTTTAGATAATCGGGAAAAAAAAACTTCTAATCACTGAAATAAAAGTATATCTTATTATGAATTTTCAAACAGTTTACAATACCATGGTTACATGCAAGAAGGTTTACATTTTTACATTTTATACAGTATTTTTAAAAAGGACCAAAAATAAACTGGATATAAACCACCATTTATCTGCACAAATTACATTTCACTACTTAAAAAAATAAACCGAAATTTAAAAAATTCAAGGAACTCTTAACAATTGCCGTATTTGATGAAAATCAAGTTATGTTGGCATACGATTTATGGATTGGTCCAGACATGCTAACAGCAATTTTAAAAATAGAAAACATCACCAATGATTCTATGGCGAAATTTTTTCTGTTTTCTAAAAATTGAATTCATGAGATATTAAAAATAACATTTGCAGACAGTTTGCAAAATACCAGAATGTGTTGATTTGATGTTTAAGATTAAAGTGAAAATAAATGAAAATTGCGCAATGTTGATTTGTTTTAGATCTTATTTTCCAACAGACAAAAATCTTATTTTCATTTTAAATTTATGTTTTGCATCCGAGAAAACTTTTTTACTCTAACCAAAACTAAAAAATAAAATCTATTAACACAAAGAATTAACGAAGTGGACTTTGCTATGATAATATATCATACTGACCTACTCTTCACACCAAATCGTTCAGAGATCATACCAAACCACTGAATTGAACCCTTGTTTGATTGAAGATTTTAAATAGGGAGACGAAATAGGTTTTTAAAGTAATAAGTCCTTATTAGTCTTCAGCTTTTCTTTGAAGTTGAAAACTGGAAAAAGAACTAAAAAAAAATATACAAGTATTATATATACAATTTTGATACTGAACTTATCTCTAGTTGTAATAATTTTTTTTATTTAGACCACAACACTGAAAAAAAAAATTATGCTAGCCTCAAAATAGATGATTAAAATTAACAATTTAGTACCTAACAGATAATATACTATACATGTAGTATTTCTTATAAAAATGATTTATTCTAATATTTATTCTTTTAAAGATTACTTTATATTATAAACTTTTGTCTTAATTAACTGATTGTATAATGATCACCAAGTCATCCATGTCAAAATATCTAATCTGACTTATAATCAATATATAAGTAATCATATTTCTGTACCGTTAGTTCTTCATCACATCTCCAGACCAACAACCCCAACAAACTATTAAGTTTTGTTAATGTGAACTTGTTTCATTTTTAGTATTTGGGATTCTTAACTATAAGTGCATTAATTGCATTTTTTTTCGAGAAGTTTTTTAACAAAATATAATTTATTATATAAAATAAATAAAATGTATAAAATGTATAAAAATGTATAAAATGTATATAATATCCCAATATAATAATATATTTCTAATATTTCATGTACAAATTTTGTTTATAATAAATAAATATTATCGTATTATTTTTTTATTTAAGTTTCTTATAAAATTGTTTAACATGATTATGCATTGTAAGCACTTTGTGGTGAGTAAAAAATTGTAATTCTCAATTGGTTAACTATATTTTTTCTATAAGTACTCAATTCGTAGTATTAATATTTATCTTTAATTCACTTTAATACAATGTCTTAATTTTAGTACTATTTAAATATCTCTTCCTATTTCAGATCACTATTTAAAATAACTTTCGTTTACATAAATGATGAAAAATAAGAAGGGAGGGGGGAAAAATGGGAGCTATTATAATTTATTAAAGAAATCGTAGGAATGATTTCTGTATAGTTATATAATTTTATTACATAATGATGATTATTATTTATTTTTTTCTGAGATTTATTAGTTACAAGTTTAAATTTCATTTATTTGTGAGATATGGAGGGTCAAAATTCTCCATTGATGTTAACTGCATTTGAAAAATTAAATAATTCTTATTGTCATATTATTATATATTCTTTTCATTATTTATAAGAATAAGAATTACTTTTATAAGTTTATATTTGTTTCACATGTTTTCGATAAAATCCTAATAAAGTTATATATTGAAATCTGGATTTAGATTCTAGTTAAATGTTTGTGGATAAAGAAACTTAGAAACTCACTGTAGAAGATATGTTTCTCTTAAAAATTTAATGAATGATATTTTCATTTCATTTCATGTATACCTGTACTATAATAAAATAATTAAAAACAAATTTAGAGTCTTGTTCCAAACTAGTATTTTTGTAATTTTTTTTAACTTTTGGTATGGAATTGCTAAATTATTTCTGAAAAAGGTACATCTATATCTTTAGTTGATTTAATTACTTTTAGTTGATATTAGTTCTTTTATATTTCGTGTACAGTTTTATGACAACTTTCAAAGATCTTGAATAAGAGTTTTTTATATTAGCACCTATTGTCCTCAAAAGCAGTTAGTAAACTGGACGAAGGAAAATTCCTATTATCATCAGAATATTATACTAGTGTGCCCACTATCATTATCCAAAAATCTACATTATTAAAACTATAAATACTTTTAAGGATTTAAAAATTTTTCACAAAAAGATTAATTAATTACTGTTCTTAATAAGAGTGAAGTTAAACTAAAATCTTAAATTTACTCGTACATATTTTTTTTGGATACATATATTTACTTCTTTTCATTTCTATTTTATATACGAAATTCAAAAACTTTTTAAAGTCACGCACACCAACTGTTCTTCAGCTGATTTGTGGCCTCTTCCAATGAAAGCCCATTGTTTATCATTTAAGCATTAAATTTGGAGCATATCATTTTACAGCCTGAGCATAATGGATTCTTTTGTTGTTGTAGCTCCGTTGAACCTTATCGCAATTATATGCAACCAAACTTTTAATGTGTGGTTATGGCATCTTATGTCCATAAATTCCAAAATGCTGCATATTATACATAAGTGGGGAGCGAGGTAATGAAGTGTTAAGCTCACATTAACCTAATTTCCAAAACGTGATTTGCAAATAAAGCAAATATCTACATGAGATAAAAATATTTTGAATGAAATGAAGAGGAATATCAGTTAAAGTTCACAATTTTTTTTTTATAAAACATCCAAATAATGCAAACCAGGTAAAGAAAGACATATAAAATATATCAAATTTTTTTTAAATAAATAACTAAATAAAGCAATATATTTATATTGAAATTATATTGGCATATTTTATGTTTTTATATTTATAATATTTTATTTAGCATAACAATGTACATATACATAATAATATACCTTATTGTGTGATGGAAAGAAATCATTAAGATTGTAGTTCTATAAAATAATATTACTGCAAAGGAAATGGATTTAATTTGATATGATGCTTGACTTACTATTTTGCAGTTTAAAACACCTTTTAATTATTTTTTTAATAGAATATTAGCTGTCTATAGATAATATCGTAAAAGAGTCTTTTAAATTTCAAACACCTCCAAATAATTTTGAAGCCCTTATTTGGTACTAGAATGCGACAAAAGTTGTATGTTGATTCTTACCTTTAACCAAAGCAATAACTGACTCAGCTAAGTAAGGTAGCTAAGGCTGAGTCACAGCAAAGCGTGGTGGGGTTCAACTAGTATATGTCACTAGTATATAGTATACTACGAACACATATAAGTTGAGTTTGCCAAAACCTGCGTCGTTATATTATTATTTAGTGGTTATGTCGAATTAAATGCAATTGCCGGGGTTATTGGATGATGACTAAACTTAACCGTAGCAGCAATTGGCAAAATCATTAAATGTGTCCTACACGGTTTGTAAAAAGTTTTATTTGTAACAAGTTTCTTTAATGCCACGAAAGAAAATTATTTTTGCATCGACTTATGATGCGTGACAAAAAAAATTGATATATTTTGAAAATCACTTAAAAAAAACATTCATTCAAACTATGCTTAGTGTCTTCTGGGACCAGAACGGTGTTGTATGTTACAACTCCTTAAACACGCCGAAATCGTTAATGCACAACACTATCACTAACAAATGATTTATTTATATCACGCATTGATTGAAAGACGACCCGCATAGCCCAGAAGGCTGTGCAAAATGATATGGTTACAAGACTATGTGACGTCTTCCACAGAAAACTGGTGAAGGATAGCTTGACATTTCTTGAATGCGAAATCCTTCGCACTCACCGTACTCTTCAGACCTGGCGTTGTCTGACTTTCATCTCTTCGCATCAATGCGCCACGCGTTCGTAGATCAGCGCTTCAAGTATTTTGAAAAGGTTGGAAAATGGCTCAACGAATGGTTTGCCGCATAAGACAAGTAGATTTTCTTGTCATGATATTCATAAATTATTTCAATAATGGGCAAAATTTGTAGAAATCGATAGTCTTTAGACACAAAAAATAAAACAAAATTTTCCTAAAAATCACGTGTTTCTGCACAAACAAAAAATTACAGAAAAACTTATAGATGTACCTGGTATATACACTGAGAGCAATAAAATACTCAAATTGTGAATTTGATTTTCTTAATTGGTTTTTTTTTTAATTAAATATATTTCTTATAAAGAGAAAAGCATGCTAAATTCGTAATTCTAGAATTGAGAAAATTGTTTCTGGAATATTTAAAATTTTTTATCTAAGGGACATATATGTAAATATTACCTCAAATGATATG
>NC_051846.1:233337084-233343191 GCF_002237135.1 Teleopsis dalmanni | reverse complement strand
AAATATCGAAAAATATACAGCGCGCGAATTTTAAATGAGAATTTCCGAAAACTTTTCAGTCTTAATGTATGTTAAGTAACAAACTTGAAGGGCAAAAGGTTCAAATGTAATTTAAGTGTAATGCTATACTTAAGTTATTATAATACATGATATGTTGTAAAACTTCAATTAAGAAAAAATTCTCAATATTATTTGTTAAAGTAAATCAGTTATATGTTACAAATGCCACACTGCCATAAATTGCCTAGTGAACTGAATTTATAATAATTTTGAAATAATTAGTGATTAATTATTGTTGAATTTAGCTGAAATATATGCACTATAAAGTATCAAAAGTGCCAGCTTATAGCGTCAAAATTGCGAAAAATAAAAAAGATAGCAAAATAATTTTAAATATTAAATTTAAAAATTAAATCTTATCATACGAGTATGTGTTTCCGTTAAGAAACACATGCATACATCATAACTGATGTATAGTATTTTCTTCTCAGTTTATTATCTTTGTAGTACTTGACTAAATAAAAACATTTGCCAAAATTTTTTTAAAAATTATCTTAAGAACATGAAGAGGTTGCTACAAAGAAAAATTTGTTGCGAAAGATTATTTTGAGGATATTGATACGCTGAAATTATTTTGAGAAAAATTTTAATTTGTGTGTTACTGCGACCGTCGGGTCTATTGTGCCCTCTTCTGGGTTTAGAGTAGGTCTTTAAGCCCTGTTGCGTCAAATAAAAGTAGTACAGAACCTACTTTACAGAGTTTTATTGCATATACATTCCCAGGAGCCTATTCCGTATGTGCATTAATGTGGACCATTCTAACAGCACATGTGTGGCCGACTTCTCATTCCTTTCACAGAAATTACAGTTTGCATCCGTATATATACCCATTCTTGTAAAATGGTGTTTTAGTCTGCAGTATTCTGTTAAAGGATATTGATATGCAGTGACAATTATTGAGATCGAAATGATTTTGATATGAGAAGATTATTTCAGTAGCAAAATAATTTTCAGTATACAGGAACTATTTTAAGAAGAAGAGAATTTGATATTCAAGGATTGTTTTAAGAACAAGTGGGCCTTAGTTCACTGAGACTATTTTAGGAACAAAAGAATTTTGACATTACACTCTATTTAAATTTTCAAATTTTGTTAGTTAATGTAAAGTAGTTAGATTTACTAATAAAACATTTATAATATATAGCTATCAATCAACATTAAAAATTTAAATTTTTTCGATTACTATTCGGGCAGTAGAATTAATTTTGTGCTGTTTACTATAGACTTCGACACAAATTTAATATAAATTTGAAATCCACATAATTTTGAAGATTTCCAGATTTTGGTAATAATTAAGATTCGTTTTTCTTTTTTTTTTGTTTGTACGTATTTTAAATCTATTTCAAAAAAAGAAATTAAGAAATAAGAAATATTATTATTATTATTATTATTATTATTATTATTATTATTATTATTCTTATTATTATTATTATTATTATTGTTATTATTAATATTATTGTTGTTGTTGTTGTCGTTTTTGGTGCTGTTCATGATAATATATATGATTTAAAAAATGAAAAGGTGAATAGTTGCGCTAGCTTAGCTTTATGCAATTTTAAACAAAAAAGTTGATTTGTGTCTACGTAAGTTCAAAGTTGTATGTACACGTGTGTGTGTTTTTTAGTTTGAGTATTTATAGTATTTGTAAGTATAAGTATTTGTTAAGATTTGCAGTTGTAGGCGGGCATGCACTGTGAGAAAATATTTAAGCGGGATTTTGCCTTGATTTCGCATTGCTACAATTTGATTTAAATATTTTATAAAATTATTATGTAAATTTTTTGGTTTGTTACAATTTTTTTAATATTCTAATTACACTTTTTTTTTATAAATATTGTATTAAATTTCTCCCTAAAACGTATATTTTTATTATAAAATTTGTCGTTGATTACGCAATTTTTTTATTTTAATAGCACATTTTTTTTAATTGCTAACAATTGCACTATCAACCGATATAATTAATTCGCTTCCGGTTTTATCGTTTTAAACGTTCGCGATTTTATTACTTTTAAATATGTAATAAGCGTGTGCAATAACACAGTTTAATTGATTTTTTATTATATATTTAATAACAATTTAAATACATAACAATAGCAGCAATTGTTTTAAAACAATTCCACATCGTTCTACGTTCCACACACGACTAACGACAAAGCTATGCCAAAATTCATTGTTACACTTGAAACGTTGTTTTGAAATTTTGTTTTTAGCGCGCTTAGCTGAGAAAATGAATGGAAAAAAACTTAAACAGCAAATTCAATAGAAACTCTTTGAAATGTGTAGTTGTACTTGTGCATGTGCTTGCTTTTGCATTTAGTGTGCTTTATGGTGTTTATATTTTTAATTTGAAAATTGTTATACATCTTTTCCTATATGTTTATATATGCAGTAGTCGTGTGAGAATGTGTTTGACAGACGTTGATGGCGGGTGGCGGGTGGCGTAAACATAAATTAATATGCATTTATATTCACTCTCTTGAATGCAGTTAAGAGCGCAGTTTAAGTATATTGTAATCTGACATGCATAACACTCTTTGCTTTTTAATGCAACAGTAAATATTGAATGGAATTAAGAGTATTGCAATATTATTTTCTTTTGCTTATGTTGAATTCACCTCAAGCGTCGCAAATATTCTGCATTTTGAAGCTTTTGATCAAATTTTCCGAACGACATTTCTTGATATTTATCAAGAATATATTATTTTATGTAATATAAAACATTTAAATTAACCTTAACACTTATTGTATACATAATTATTGTATACACTTTATTATCCGAAATAAAAATATTTGTTTCATATTCTATATTTATAAAAACAAATGATGTTTCTATAAATATATCGTGCTTGGCAGTAATTAATTGCTGAATTTTAATTTTGCACTTCTTGTTTATTATGATATGTATAAAACATATACACATTAGCATATTATTTATATTATAATAATATTTATTTATTTATACAAAATTAAGGTGCATTAAATATAAAATAGCACAATAAAATATAAAATAGATTTTCTAATCCATCGCGCATGAAGTCAAGTAAAATAAAAGAATCCCAATATTCAATTGTGTGAAATTTTCGAGTGCCATCTTCCGGTAGTTTTCCTCAATAACACAATTGCTTTCCAGTTGCTAACGGTGTCTCTTTGTTTTAGAATAGTACTTCATGTGATTATCAACAAATGCAATGATGGACCGTGGCCGATGAAATATATTGTTCTATTCTTACTTATATATATTAATTACATATTACTATTATGCATTTAGTAAAATCATTACATAAATTACAAAACATATATAAAAATTTATATATTGCTTAACTATGTATAATGCATTTATATATTTTCATGACTTATTTTCAAATGAAATAAATTAATTTATAATTATTTTATATAAATATTTATATTTTGTTATAAATTTATTTATTCATTAAAGATCATTAGTAATAGTTAGTATTATTATTATTATTATTATATACATATAATAATATAGATCATAGCAATAACAATAATTACGGATTTGTTTTTACTTGTAATTAAATTAAATAAAAAATTTATTTTAATATTAAATTCAAGCAAAATTAAGTTTTTTTATTTATTTAATATTTTACATTTTTCAGCGTTTGCTTTTTTAGAAGACAAATCCATATATAATTAATGTCAATACCAATAATTAAATATATTGAAAATATTAAATTTATTTTTATTATTTTACTTACCAGATCTTTTTCTGCAGTATTTGTTTTCGTTCTTTTTAACTCTAATTCATTTTCCTTTTTATTTGACTTTGTATTATTTTGTTTATTCATGATCATTTGATTTATTTTGTTTTTTTTTTTTTGCAATTTCTTTTATGTTTTTTTTCTAAACAAAGGAAAGACGGTTTTAAGCACAAAAACGTTGTTGCATATTTTAAGGTGCTGTTGAGCTTTTAATTTACACTTGTTTACTACAAAATTTAAATATATATCTGTTTTACGTAAGTATTATTTGTTTAATATATATTTTAATTTTAGCTATTTATTTTATAAAAACTGACGTACAAAATTTAACACTAAATTTAAATTAAAAACAATGTAAATTTACATGAATATAAATTCAGGATTCTCTCTTACAAATAAAACTGAAATTATTTGACTCAAAACAAAGATGTGGATATTCCAAGTCACAAGGTTCAAATTAGACGAACATGTAATTAATGCAAAGCAAGGTAGGTTGAAAGATATAATATTAAAATTATTTTCTTGCTAACTAAACATAATATATGTTGATCTCATGGTGGTTTCAGGAAAGATTAGGTGTACGCATTGCAACCACTTCTGTGAACTAATTGCCACTCAACACTCTAATCAAGGTTTCACATTTCGTGAAGACGATCGTTTGATATGGACTACAATAATAATAACATTCAAACTAAAATCCGGAAATAATTTGTTTAAAGAGCTTAGTCTCGACAAATTAATAATAAACTAATTCAATTTCAAAGAAGGTGCATTAGGTATTGCGTATGAGTGTTTTTATTTTGTAAAAACAATAAAGATTGTTTTACGATATGATAAAAGGATACTTTTCTTAACCATGTAAATGAAAGATAAACTGGTGCCATGGTATTTTCTAACGTGAAGTTCCTTTGTTTAAATTTTTCAAAGTAATTGTTAGTACAATAAACAATTGACATTATTGATTAGAGTAAATAATATTTTTGGGCGATTAACAGTAGTTTCATTTACCAAATGTTGATTATCAGTGAAATTTTTTTAAAAGTTTGCTGAATAAGCAGAAAAACACAATATATACAACAAGACACAGTTCAGACAACGATATTGCTGAAATGAAACAATTGCCTGATAGAATACATGGATATAAGCTTTTTAATGACAGTCGATAACAAATTTAGTTAAAGACTTTTGATAATGAATAAGGGTCTACTATTACGGGATTAAATATTCTATAGTATATATACCACGTAACAACATATATATATATATATATATATATATATATGATAATATACTATATTATATATATATAAAATATATATATATAAGTTTAACATATTTATACATACGAAATTATAATATTTTTAACGATATTTACTGAAAACATAATTGTCTATATTCCAATCACATTTTTTTCGCCCACTTTAATATCTTTTTGCGCTGAACGCATGTTTGCTTACGTAAATTACCTGCCTATTTACATAAATATCAAATATTTTTATTTTGATATAATTTAAAATAAAAAAAAACACTTTCGGTGCAGAAAAATTAATGATTTTTAACCAACCGAAAAACAAAAAAAAACAATGTCAAATACAAAATTTTGAATCAATTTTTAGTTATTAAAAATCTTGTACAAGTTTGGACATTGAACAAAATTCTTAAAATTGTTGAAATACCCACACGTAATTGACTTATATGTAAAGTAAATGTAATAAAAACATATATTGGGCACATATTTAATTACGGAATTAAGTGTTGTGACCATTTATAGCATATTCATTCATTTATACAGAATTTAAACCTATTTTTGGCATGCTGGTTGATATTCATTCTTTTATATATTTCGCTATTTATATACATAAGTTAACTTTTAAATTATTTATTTATTTATTTTTTTGTTCTGTGCATTAATCAATTCATTTCAATCTCAGATGTAAAAATTATTATAAAAATTACATTATCCCGTGCATTACTGCAGTTTACAGTTTGCAAGTACATATGCGCAAGCAAAGTTTCCTATGAAATACAACGAACACACACACACACATGTTAAAGCTCACTTGCTGCTCTGCTTTAACATTGACATCAAGGTCGCATTTGTTTACCATTCCAAGTACAAATGTTATGAACAGACAAAGCAACCATAATCGAAGGATACTTTTTGCATGGATAAACAAATCATTTGATTTACAGATTTGTTGCAGAAATTATTTGACATTTTATGCATAAATACTTTTGTAAATAAATGATTATTGTGCACATTGGAATTTTCTCACATTCAACCCGAATAAAAACCCGTGTATGGATGAATATAAATATATGAAG
>NC_051846.1:233329083-233336984 GCF_002237135.1 Teleopsis dalmanni | reverse complement strand
AATATGTTGGCCTATAATTATGTCAGCACAGCGTAGGCAAATTTATTTATTTGTGAATTATGCATTAATATTTATTGTCAATTAATGCATAATTTAATAGCTTGTTAATCAAATAATTTTGTATAAATATAAGAAATTATGTTAATAAAATTCAGAAGGAAAAGAAAAATCAATTATAACTTTCTTACTTTCTCGCATCGGTTAGTTTGGGTTTCAAGTGCTCAAACTAACCAAAATAGAAAATACAAGTAGTTTGGGTTACAAGTGCTCAAACTACATTACACATAAAAATTGGCTACCAAGCTAACACAGATTAAGGATCTGGGTTAGCACCAAGTAGCGTACAATTATAAAATAATTTTGAACTCAACTTCGTACGTTTTCCCATTGCATGTTTTGATTTCGTGTTTGCAGTAGTCGATCATTCCACTGATGAACTCGAGACCCTTTTCGTGAGTCAAGTTTCTTAAGTTCCTTCCATTTAGCGACTTCTCATACTTCAACTTAAGTTCGCAGCTCTGTTTCTTTAATCGCTTGTTTAGCTTTTTTACAAGATTTGTGGACTCTGTAACAACTTCGTAACAACTGAATGAAAAATATACCCCAATTCCGTTAGTATTGCGGTATTCTCAAGTTTAAGGTTTAGTATTTTTTGTTCCTTTTCATTTGTAAATATGAGTTGTTTCATTCACCGCAACATAGCTGGAGGTCGATGGGCCTGTAAATTTTTAATGCTTTCTCGAGCAGATGAGAAGTTAATTAATTTTGCGTTGGTCCATTCTAGATGCTTTTTAGTACTCTCTAAAAGTTGTGTACTATCTTCTAATTTTTCCTTTTGAAAATATACCTTAAGTTTCAAGTTCTTGACCTGATCTTGTAAGATGTCAATTTTTTTATTACTCTCAGCTAGACTGAGTGTAAATTGCGCATGAGATTTCTCCTATTTTTCTAACTTCCTGATGAAGTCTCGGTTTTCATTTTGGAGTAAACGATTTCCTACTGTATATTTGTTTTCAATTGATTCTTTTGTCTTATTAATTTTACATTTAAAAACGGTGCGTAGATTAATATTTTCAGCAAAGAACGTGTATCATTTATTATATTGTTGTTTAATAACTAACTGGCGACATAGATATCTGGTTACGCCAGCGAAGATTCACTGGGAGTGACAGTTTCTAGACGTTCAATTCATTGAATGAATCCATTCATTATTATAAAAAAAATATTTTATTTTTTACTAGTTTTATGACACTTCTCAGATCTGCAATGTGGAAAGTTACTTCTAAGTAACTTACGTATGAGTGTGCTATTGAGTTGGTGATTCGTCACTTTCACTCCATTTTAACTGTGGACAATCTTGTGTCTCACTAAAGACACGTAAATTCGTGGGATTTACGTATGTGATAATCGAACTGAAGTCTTTATATCTACCACTGATTACAGTGATCTCTTGATTTTAGGCTATTAACTGTTGTGTTGTTATAGTTATCTATTGTGTCTAACAGTTTCAGTACACGATCCTTAATATACTTCTCAACTGATTCGGTTCTCCGGTCTCTGTGGATGTCCGCTGATGTTATGTGGATTAGTGCTATAATTTGCCCTCTTTGGAACTTTGAAACTGTTGCGTAATGAAATTTGTCGCTTGATAGAACGCCATATAGCCGTAGAGTATGACTGGTTTTATGACTTGCTTTTATATGTTCACTTTGTTCTTAATATTGAGTTTTTTTACTGATGATGAGTCTATCATTTGATCCGCTTGAGCCCGTTTGGTTTTGATGTGTGCCGTGGAGGTGTATTTAAAATTTTTTGTGTTATATTTTTTTTATTAACATTTATATATATGTATATTGGTTGCAGTCTTATTCTTTTTTGAGTTCGCTTAGGAGGAGAAGAAAGAGGGTGAAATCTATTATTAGTGAAGATATTGTTACTTTCTTTTTGTTTATGAATATCGTCATCAGATTCCTCCATGATTGGATAAAGTGTTGTGTCAATATCAGTGTTGTAGATTATTTGTACATTGATTTCATTAGCGTCATCATTATGATCATCATTACTATTATTTGCTCCCTCTGTATACGATCTGTTCAACTGTTGTTCAAAATTTCGTTGACAAAGTTTCTCCCTCCAAATATTAGTTTTTACAATATGCTTTGCTTCGTCTTCAGAATCATCTTCAGAGATGGTGAAATAATGAAAGTCGTCCTTAATCGTATATTGCTCCATTGTTTTTTGATTGAATGTTTTTATTTCTTCAAACCACTGAATTTATAGTTGGAACTGAGAAGAAAAAAGATTTGTTATCACTTGCTAAAAATAATATACATTAGTAATAGCTACTTACATTTGCAGAAAACTTCAATTACACTACATGTACATATTATATTTTTTTAAATAAAAATGTAGTGTATTAAAGAAACCTTTGTATCAAAAAAAGTAAAAATAATTGCGATAATGTTTCAAGCCAACAAAATTAACCAAAATTAATGGAGACGCAGACGGCACATTCGGCAAGTTTAAAACCAATATTTCCGTGACATATTCTCAGTTATATTTGTTTGCTTTTTTGGTTTTATTAAATCTGAGGCAATGATGTCATTGCGGAGAGCCAGCAAATTGCTTATGTGCTTAGTGGAAAAGAATTCACTCTTGTTGGACCATTTTATAAAATTATTAACGCTCTGAAGAAGATCCAACATCACTACTGGATTCATATGAAGATCCGTCATTAAACACAACCTTATTCCATCATTCAATATGTTCTATACAGACAATCAATAATTTAAAAGTATTATGAAGATTGTGCATGGTCAAGTGAAAATGCTATATCTGGGCCAGACACCTGCAGCTGTTGCTTTCTAAAACAAAGACAGGAAGAAGAAGCAAGGAAACTCATGCCATTTTATTATAACATTTACTACAATATAACAAAATGTAAAAATTATACATTTAAATAAAACTTTTATATATACTATTGTTTTTCCTCAACAATAAAAAATATTAAAAAATCAAATATTTATTTTATTAATTTATTCTTATTTTATATACATTTATATATTTATAAAAAATTATTAATATTTGCAACTAATATAATTAAAAATTGGATGAATATAACCAATGTTATATTCATGACCATAAGTTGGAAAAACTAGAACTATTTTCGCGATTCTTTTGAGTAGCCGTTCGTTTTCAGGATGCGCTTTGAACTCCTCCACTGCTTCCCAATATGCCCGAAGCAGCTCCGGCGCTTCCCAACATCTCTCTCCAAATTGATCTCCAGTTTTCTGCATTATATTGTAGATGTAGTCCCTATCTACAATCTCGTTACTGCATTTGGAGCAAATGACATCAGTTTTTGATTCCATTTTTGAGTCGTTTCTTGTGTGTGTTGAATTGAATTTATAAAGATGTTTTCCATTTCGCTGGCATTTATATACCTTACAAAAAGTCAACATTTATCAACACTTTTTCATTTTTTTAATTCTATAAGAATTTAAAAAACTCTTGACCCATTCTTATCTCACATTCTATTACGCACAATTTTTTATAGTAAACAACAACATAAACTCCTGACCTACACTTTTCTTCTTTTGTAGAATAATATGGTCCTATTATATTATTATTATTATTTAACCCAAATACCTTTACATTTATTTCAAGATTATTAATTTCGAAGTTTTTTATATTAATTTTTATATTTAAAATTAATTTTGATATTATTTTGTAGCTCTATGATATCTGAACTGATATCATTAATATGATATGACATACATCTTTCTTTATTTTTAATATTGAACGGATATAGAGCAGATGTTACTGACCATTTAAAGTAATATTGATTGATCCTCGTCTTCAATAACTATTTTAATATTGTTTGTGGTGAACGTATATATACGCGATCCACTTAAAGGTTTGTATTGATCATCGTCAACTTCTAGATGAGATATTGTTTTAGTGTCCATCCACTAAACAACAAATGTTCAACTCGCTTATTTTCTATAATTTCGCATCTTAAATACTTAATCTTATATACTAAACAGTTTAGGAAGTATTATTCTTAACTAGTTTGAATTTTTCTCAAGGTTATACAATACCTCTTTGTATATCCTTACCTTGTCCGTCGCTACTTATTTGATTATCTATAAATTCCTATTCTTTAGTTTGCATTTTATTTTTAACAGATCCTTTTGTTTAAAAAAAAACGTGATGTTTTATTTTAATGTCTGAAAAAAACCCGTGGTAAAGAAATATTTTAATGTCCGAAAAAACTCTTGTTGAAGAATGAATTGTATATCCTCCAGCATTTAAGTCCTCAATAGTGAAATTAGTTAATTCATTATATTTTGACGATAGAAAACCACATTTTCATCCAACTGCAGTAAAATATTCATCCCAAATTCTGTCCGATTTTTTTAAAATTGGTTTTTTCAGTTATTAGATCCAGAAACAGTGAAGGTCCACTTAATTTCATATGTATTTCATATGTATTTCATATGTATTGATTTTTTATTTTTTTTTTTCTATTTTCTTGTATTTACAATAAATTTTTAATGCGCTCGTGACCAATTTCCATCAATATTTCATCAATTGTAAATATAACCGGAAACGCATGTCTGAGATTCTGTCGCTTTTCTAACAGAATTTCCAATTCATTATCCATGCGCTTTGATGAAATATGTGAATATTTATGTTTTATCACTTCTTGTAATAATTTAAAAAGTGATAGATAATAGAGAACAAAGTTGAATCTGGTACAAGGCATTAATCTTTGCACAGATCTATCATAGTTATAGTGAGTAAGTACACAGAAGTTTTAGTACCGTACCTAAGCTTCTACCGCATATAATACGACCAATTATGTTGAGAGCGTGTCTGACATCTATAAAGCTTTTGAACAATATCTGACCGTGCTGTACGCCGAAAGTGTTCAATATTTCCGCATATTTCATTGCATTTAAGAACATGTAATTTCTTCTTCGCAAATTTATGCAATATATAGCGATCAATAGAGTACCGCATTATGGAATTTGTGCATCGCATTGTAATTTTGAGTAATAATTAATGTGGCTGAGGTGCCTTCTAGTTATTTAATGGCAGCTTGGCTGTCCTAGAAAATTGAATAACTATCATCGGAGGTACGATTGCCAAGAACACATTTTACAGCATAATGGATAGCCATTACTTCTGCCCAGAAGACACTACAGTAGTTTGGTAGTGGCGAGAAACTAAGACCTAATCTTTCCAAGAAAATTCCATAGCCGACTCGTTCGTCATATTGGGACAAATCACTCTTCCAAGGATCCAGCGTTCCCTACTAGTTATAAGAACTTTGAACCTATGATTTAGGTCAAAATATCAAAATATTTTATTTTTTTACAGAAAATGATTTTGAAAGTTTTAGTTCGGAGACAACACTCTCCTGCAGAATAGCTGAACATATTAATATCACTAGTAATGCTATTAAATAACATAATATGTAAATAAGTTAAAATGTAAATAGGTTAATATGTAAATATGTAAATAAGTTAATATTTTAATAAGTTAATATGTAAAAATATTAATATGTAAATATGTTATAATATTGTTTTATGTAAATATTAATATTTTAATTTTATAAAACTTAAACATAAAATATAATTCATCCAAAAAAAATGTTTGGTATTTTATTTAAAAATCAATAGAAAAGGTAAATAAACATACAGCGCTGATATGTTGCATTAAAAATTTGAAGAGGTAAGCGAACGATTCAGCCGCAGCGCTGAAAGTCCCGCTGGGTAACATCACATTCTCTTCGCTTCCTCTCGTTTTCAAGTTCATGTTCATGTTACGTTCATGAAAGTGTAAATTGGGACAAAGAAATGTTTAGTTCATGTTTTATATTATTCAGTGCAAGTGGTTCGCAGGTGGTGACTTATAATAATGAGTAAACAATTAAAATTGAATAAAAAACTTGCGGTTTTAGAAATAATAAAGGAGAAGAAGGTAAGGACAAAAGAATAATATAAATTTGAACATTTTGTATTCGTTTTATTTGGCCTTGTTTTGGTTGATATCTATATTTGTACAGTTGTGTACAAATAATTAAATTTACAAAACAAAAAGGTGGTATTAGCGGTTTTCAAGAACAAAAGGGTTGCACCGTTAAGTTTGTTTAATAAAAAATTGTCAGTTAAGTGCTATACATATTTGTATCGTTACAAAATATTTAAATTTAAAAATATATATTTAGTTTTGATTTTCATTATAAATGGTATTGATTTTTGCTTATTTCTTTTATAAGGATATATTATTTGCTTCATTTAAAGGGAACATGTGCTCTCGATAAGACAAAATTGATGCTTGGACGAAAATATTGCATAAGGCACAATCCCTCGGGTTAGCTGGAACTAACCGCAATTGGAAATATGCTCGCGATGCATTGTTTGGCATTTGGAAGTCTCGCACAATAGTAAATTATTAATTTATTTATGAAATAAATATTTTAATAGTTAATTCGTAGGCTAAGCGCGATAACATGAAAATAACTGGTGCGGTTAAGGGTCGAGAAATGCTACTTGACCCTTCCGACTGTCAAATCTTGGATATTATTGGTCAAGATAGTCCGTCAATAGTCGGAATAGCAGCAACAGAAAGAGATGGTGTACAGATAGACGAAGAATTGCCGATGTTGGAGCAGCAACAACCTCCTAACCAAAGCAGTTTAAAAAAACGCAAGAAAGCGCCATCGGCACTGTACGAGGAAGCAAAGATGGCATATTTAAATTTAGAAATAAAATATAAAAAATTAAATACACTAATTTAAAAAAAAACCATTTTATTTAATAAAAGTGAACATATAAGAAATTTGTGGAATTAAATCGAACGTGAGTAAACCGTTAGGACAACTTTCACATCAAGGCGTAAACTTAGAGTGGTGTAACAAGCAAGAAAAATCATTCAATGACCTGAAATCAATATTAACGAAAAATCAATATTAACAAAAGTGATATTTGGAATGAAAAATAAAGTGGGTGTGATCGCGGAGTTGGAAACTTCTGAAATGGGAAAAGATGTCTTAAAAAATGGTAGAAAACTGCGTGGCACTCAGATTTATATTGGAAAGGACTTAAGCTTTACTAGACAGGAAAATAAATCAGCTTTATTACAGCTGAATAGAGATCTTGAAGCCATCAAAAAGACTCGCAAAATTTATGTTAAAAAGTGAAGCTGATTTTATGGAGGAATTAAAACGTTTGTATGTTGAGACTGAAGTTAATGAAGTGATCGAGAGAAACACGCTATATAAGAAAATAAAACAGCCAAAAAACTGTTAGCAGAGAAGGAAATAGTCGTGTCAAATTGGAGTACACTGGCCTACATTTCGCTTATAAAAATCAAATATGTCAAACAAAAAAATAAATACTGTGAAACTCAAAAAAATGCAAATGCAGACAGGTCAGACACTAAATCAGCATATAAATTTAAAATATTATCGCATAATGTAGCTGGTTTAACTAATAAGTATAAGTATATAGAATTTATGAATTATGTTAAAAAATTCGACATATTTGTTTTATTTGAAACATTTTTAGTAAGTTAGACAGATTATATTGAAAATACATTTAGGGAATACAATCTTCATTGGGAGACTGCAATAAGAACAGCAAATAGAGGTCGAGCCAGTGGAGGAAAACTGTATGGTGTACGAAAGCAATTGCAATTTTGCGGTACTGTGGTACAAGCCCATTATGAACTCAACAGTAATCGAGATAACCACTAATAATCAAGAATTATGTTTAATCCCAGTTTATCTAAATTGCAATAACTGGCAAAATGATTTCAATAACTTAAGTGATATATTAGTGGAAGCTCAGAACGAAAATGTGATAATAACAGGTGACTTCAATGCACGAATA
>NC_051846.1:233320522-233328983 GCF_002237135.1 Teleopsis dalmanni | reverse complement strand
TTTGTTTTAAATATTATGCTATTTATTGTTAAAAACAAATAAAATTATAAACAATTAAAACTTGTACAAAATCATAAGAACTAAATTACGAACTAAAAAAAAATATATTATTCTTTATAATATAAAATCTAAAACTAATAGTTAATGCAAAAATATACAATATCTAATAAAATAATAATGAAATTAATACAATTATAAAAACTTAAGCTTAAGCAAAATGGTAAATGTGTATGTGTTTGTATTGTATATGTGCTTGTGTATGCTGATGCGTTGTTATTTTAATGTGTGAGTGCGTTCCGTAATTTAATTTTGTTTCATTGCTAATTATAATTTATATATTTATTTTTTGTATATAAATGACATTAATGCTCTTTTTTTTATAAATAATAATAATAATAATAATAATAATAATTTTAAGTCAATGCAATTAAATAATATTCAGCCATTTTGTAGCTGTCAAGTTTGCAATGCTGCCAAGTTTTTTGAACATTTCAAAAAAGAAATGTGCTTTTATTTTAAATGAATTTGTGTATATATGTGTGTGTGCGCGTATATGTTATTTTTTCTTTTTGATGTATTTATGCGTTTTTCTTCTTAATATATTTTTTTTTCAAATAAATTTGTTTTAAGTAAAAAGAGTAAAGAAGTTCAATATTATATGTATTATATGTATGTAAAAAAAAACAAACTTATATTCTAAGCCATTCAGTCAATCAGTCGAAACTTTTGGGATGTGTATTTCACTCTCTCTCCCTTTCACTTGCTCACCTATTTCGCTTCATTTAAAAACAAATTTATTTAATTTGCAGCATTTTCATAACGGGAAAATACTGTTTGTTTTCATTTATGTACTACTACTTAAAAATTGATATTTCAAAACACAGCACAGTTTTCTGGAAGACGGAACTGCTTTCTAATAAAATTCTACTGTTGAGAATTCGAAGCAACCGCACTGTTTTTTATTTTTTGTTACTATTGTTTCCGGTGTTGGTACCGGTGGTCTTCATACATCCTTTATTTTGTTTCATTTTTTTTTTAAATAATTCTTGTTTTTACATTGTAGTTGTTTTGTTTTTTTTATATAAAAAGAGCAGCATATATATTTAATAATATTATTTCTGCATTTTTCTATTTAAAAGTTTTTAATATAATAGTTTTTGTAAAAAGCACTGTGTATATCTTTGTTGTTGTTGTTGTTATTGTTCCTTTTGTTTTACTCAATTTCAGTGAAAAGGTTTTTTATGTTGTAACGAATTGAATTTTCTCATAATTTTCATAATCCTTCAAAAATTCACAATAGTTTGGGTTAAGTTAAGTTGGTTAAGTTGGCAATTCAGCTGCTATGACTGCTGCTACCGCTTCGGTTGTTGTTCGTTTGCTGCACACGTTTTGATAATTGTTGTTGCTGCTTTTCGTCGGTGTTTGTGGTACGATCCGCATGTGTTCGTCTGTGATGTCTGCGCGAGCGTCGGCACTGCGTAGAGCAGCATTCATCGATTGCCGGCTCATTTTTGTCGAATACTTTTCGCTTTGCCGAAACGCGCGTTTGCTGGCATGTAGAGCGAGAGCAATGCTTGCGATCACAAGTAACTTTAGAGTCCTAAAAATGTTATAAAAAAAAATCAAAATTAATAACTTCGCTTACAGAAGGTTGTTTTTTTTTCAATTTACTTACCTTACAACGACACTTTATACATTTCTGTTCGCCATGCGATGCTATCACTGGATGCCATTCCTGACCGTTTTCATAAATCTTACTCAAAACCTTACAACCTCCTTGATTCAATTTTTCCTCTGGTGTACGCATATTTACTCTACCAGATGCTTGATCACCTAATTCATCTGTATTCAGTGGTCCTAATACTTTGTCATTACGCACTTTACCCTCTGGACAAACCTTACAGCAAGCTTTTTTGTCCGGTCTGTAGGCTAATTTTTCAGAACATGCCAAAAGTGGACATACCATGCGTGGGCAGCGTATTTCCAAGGTAAGCGCATCACATGTACAGGTGGTGCATGTATCAAAACCATTTGGTGGTAAATAGGGATGCCAAGTAGCGCCGGCCATGTGGAATTGATCGCCTAAGCGGCAACCACGTTTTGTTTGTTCTGCTGCGCTTATTATTTCACTTCCGCTATTTTGTGAAATACATGTGGGACAGCATTCACCTTCACGCTGTACTAATTCTTCGCTGAGTTTGCACAACACAGTGGGACATTTAATTGGCTCGCAGGTAGAACGACCGCGCTGACAAGCGCACATCTGGCAAGTATCCTGTGTGCTGCGCCATTGTTCGGCATCATCGTAAAAACGTCCTGAATGGAAACACTTTGCGTCCGGTGCAATCAGGTGGTTGTCATTGTGATCGCCCGGTACTAGCACGTTCGGTACATTATTGTCTGTGTAGATAGGAAAACAATGTGCTGGTACTTTTGTTGACTTTAGTTTGCCACGCAGCAGGAGTTCACGTTTATCTTTTGAATGAATTTCGAGGTAGCAAACACTAGTTTCCAATTTAACGAGCTCATTAGATGGCATACCCAGCACGAAACCTTCCATGTAAGAGCCTGAGAATTCTTCTAAAAGTTTGCGTGTGACTGGTGCTCCAATGGCTTCAATCGGCTTTTCCTCTAGATAAATTTGCAATTCCTGTGGATTAGCTTGGAAGCCATTCAAAGTAATTTCGTAGTGTAGATTACATTCATTATCAATGGCAATCCAAGCCATACCCATTGAGTGCATTGGTGCAACAATAGAATTTTCGGCACGCTTTAATAGTATAGGTTCAGCTGAATCACGTGCATCTGCGACTGGACGTGGTGCAAGGCGACCACGTATTAAACTAGGCTCACTTTCGATAGCAATATTAACACCCAAATCACCAGCATACAGTGATTCTAAAACTTTTGGGCCTAATTTATCAATAGTGCCAATTGCTTGATTGAAGTTGAAAGTGGGTGTCAGATCTTCAAGCATAGTTTTACGTTTACCCAAATCTTCTATTAGACTAATTTCAGGACGATCTTTTGTATTAACATGATCAGTTTCAATATTATACGATAAGGAACCATCGGTATTCAAGAACACCCAAGCTAAACCACTGCTTTTAGTTTTTGATTCACCATTATGCGGTGTTAACAGTGTTTGGAAAAGTTCGCAAGTGGTTCTTGTGAGTATATGCCCTTGTATGCGTAAATTTGGATTCTTCTTTGATTCAATAGTTAAGAGGAGTTTACCACGTGACATCAGACGCAGGTTTTGTATAGAAATTGGTGAAGAAATTTCCAAAACATTAATTTCAGTTGATGGTTTTCGCACTTTTTGCACTTCATCCAAAACAATCTCTTTACGATCGGGTAGTTCAACACGTACATTAAGTGCTGCGTCGACATAATCATCAGGACTGAAAACACCATTAAATACCAAAGTCAAATGCATCGATGAAGCAGCACCACTACTGGTTGATACAATTGCAGTGCCACCTGCTCCAGCCATTTGATCTGGTTTAGTGCCGGGTGCAGGTTCCATAAGCGAGCTAAATAGTTCCGTTTGAAGTGCAGTGTATTTGGCAATTTTGCCAGCTAAAGCGAGTTCAGCTTGGAATTTGTTGCCCCACAAAAGTACCACATGTAGACGCTCATCACGCAATAAACGTTTATAATCGCGTGGTACACGACGCCAAACACCACATACTTTGCCTGTGGAGTTCTGATAAATACTTAAAGGGCCCAAAATTTGCGTTTCCAATTGATGCTCCTCCAAAATGGTACCACTGTCATCTACAAATTGTATGGCACGAGGACGATTGATTTTCGATGATATATAGAAGGAGTAGTAGAGATTCTTTTTGTGGAACATAAAACGACCAGTGGCGACTATATTCAATGGATTGTGTGTGGTGTACATAGTTTTCATTTCTTCACCTTTCAGAAAATATGAGGTTCTGCCTGTGAGTAGAGCGGCGAAATCTGCAAAAAAAAACATATATATAATCAAATTTATAATGTAGAAGTAGTAACATGATATGTATTGAATAGTGGAAGGGACAAGTTGAAAGAGGAATTTTATGGCAGCTGTTCTAGCTATTGTTGCTATTGTTTTTGTAAAATGTAGAAGCCAACGATAAAATAGGTGTGAAATATTAAGGTCAGTTAGATAAGTTAATAGTGTGAACACTTACGTTTCATGTTGCGCTCTTCTTCTTCCAGATTCAGTGGTGCAGGCACGTCTAAGGCGATGTTCGTATCTGTAACATAAAACCAAAACAAAAAAAGACATTAAATTTAAGATAAGAAAAATTAAGAAACTGACAGATATATAATAGCAGTTAAATGGAATTCCGATACCAAACAACATTAAATTCAAATAAGCATGAGAAATGCTTAATCTTTCTCCGTTTCTGTTCGTTCGATCTTGGTGTTTTGTTATTTTTTTGTTCTTTTTTTTTTTCTCCGAACAAACGAATTAAAATGAAAATTATGAATGAATCGAAAGGCATAATAAATGAATAAGCGTTCACGTAGTGACATTGTAGCGCTTAAATACCTTCATATATTATATATGCACTCTATATGGGTGCGTGTGTGTGTGAGAGGCTTATAGGTTCATGCATAATATCAAAGAATGTTCGGAATCTTATACCCACATCACGTTTCGGTGTCTTTATTGGCAAGAGAGTGACAAAAAACAGTTTAAAATGCAGCACAAATGCGAGGATATTTAAATTTACATAGTTGAATTGTATGTGTGTGTGTGTGTGTGTTGAACAGTGTGTTTGTTGTGTGTAGGTTAAATAGTCATAACACAGCGGTCGAGGTAGTTCGTTTCGGTCGTAAAAGCCGATAAACGGCATAGAGTTCTGAGAATTGTTGTTATTCATAGCTTAAAATCTACAAGACAACAACAAAAATAACGGCTTAAATGAGAAACTGTGAAAAGGAGGTTGGGCATTCTACGGTTAAAAACAATCAACACAATAAATGACATTAAACAAGCGCACAAATAAGCGTTTAAGATTTAGAATTCAAGAAGGAAAAAAAATAATAAGAATAATGTATGAGATTTTTGGGGTCAGCTGTCATAGGTTGACATTAGGCAACAGGCAGCACGGCGTAAAGATTTAATTTTATGCACAAGGAAGTTGGAATTTGGCTGTTAGAATTGTTAAAGGCTTAAGTCATTTTCATTATTAGATTCAATGGGTAGTATATAAGACAGGAGATAAATTTACAGAGAATAACGTATTAATATTATTTTTTGAATTAGAGATTTCCCAAACAGAAATCAGTTTAGCATGGATTATATATAAACTCTTAAAATAAAAAAGCAACAGATATAGTACTTTTCTAATTTATAGTCACAAAGATATCTAACAATACCGAAGTTATGGTATATGGAATAAATATCAATTTTATGACAGCATATAAGATCCATATAAATATATTCTAATAAGGTTCGATAGTTATAACTGTAAACATAGTGTAAGAATTTGGGAACTTTTAGAGAAACCGATATAATACGATATATAGAAATACTAAAATACTAAGATAGAACTTCAAAGGTCATTAGGCTATTAAAAAAAAATAGATTATTTTTTTGTATAAAGTATGTAAAGTATGTTTGTTCTGAGAGTAACAAGACGAAAGTCAATATACAGAAATAATGTCATTAAAGAATATAATATTTTTATTAAATGAGTTTCTTCATAAAACTGAAATAAAAATTTTTTACTAAAGAAAGAATATTAAGATAACATACGCATCATTATTATAAATGGACTCTGTAGTAAGTTTACCCGTTTAATATTCAATGAGATTTCAAACAGGCTAATTCCTTGTTCCGGTTTCTGTTCATTCTAATATTGGAAACGAGAACCCGAGAAACAGATTTGAATCGTGCTGGCACAATATTTTATGAAATTGTAATGTTACTTCCGTATGTAGATGATATTTTTATAGTGACTCAGGTCACTGTTGACAACTGTATTTTCAAATTTAATGAAAATGTTTATTTGGGAAATAGTGTGAACATCAAAAACGACGTCATCCTAGAGTTTCAATGAAGAAGCACTCTTGCCAACGGATGTTAGTTCGGGCTAAGTAGACAATTTAAAAATAAAGCTTAACTTTCTCTCAGTCAACAAAATTCACATTCTATAAGTCTTTACGTATCTAAATTTCATTATATTTCATTATATTATTCATTATTTCATTATATTATATTTTAAATATTTAAGTTTAGAATATTTATTACTATTGCCTATGAAACCTTTACAAGGAAAGGAGGGTTCAATTATATTTAGACTGACAACATCTAAAATCGCAAGGCATTTTATTTTTTATTTTTTTTTAGCAAAAAACTTAGTTAAAATTAAACAAAAAAATTGTAAAAAAAAAATTTGCCATTGGCGAAATGCTATCCAGATATCCAGATTTTGTGTTGCCAACCCAACATTAAGTGGAATAAATCGAAAAGGGTTACTTAAGCTTCACACAATCTTCTTGCTAATGTTAAATTATTGTACAGGGCTTAGCAACATATTTTTATGCATTCCTCAATGCGCAACAAACAGTGCAAAAACGTCGATCGCTTGGCAAACTCGATTGAATGCAACTGATTATTGCTTCGCCGAAATATGCAAGCCACGGCAAAACGAGGTAGAAGTGAGAGCTGCGAAGGCTCAAATGTTCCAAACATGCCACCACCACCTTCGCTGCGCTTCATTTTAGCTCCAACACAGGCTGTTTTTTTTTTATTTTAACAATTCAGTGGAATTTTTTTCTCTTTTAGTTTTTTAAGAAGTTCATTCTTTTTTTTATTTTTTTTTTGCTTTCATTCTTTTGTGTTTTCGGTTTTCATATTAAATTCGGCATGTTACGGTAGGCAGTAGTTAACAGTCGGCAGACAGGCAAATACGAGAACTATTGTTGTTGTTTTTGTTGTTGGTGTACTGCTGCTGCTGCTGCTGCTGCCGTTGCCAATGCTTTTGCCGGTGTGTTGTGTTGTGTTGTGTTGTTGCTATAATGAAGGGCGACAAATCTGACACCTTGTATAGCATTTTATTGAGCGCACTTAAGCAGGAAAATACCCATGGCGTTTTTGTTCGCAATATTATCGTTGTTGTTGTTATTGTTGTTATTGCTGTTATCGCATATACACTTCTGCTGTTGGCGTTATTTTTTTTTTTGTTGTTTCATTTTCATTCAACATCATTATTTTTTTCTTAAATATTTGTATTTGTATGTATACATATAAATGTGTTTTGGTATATGATTGTATGCATAAACTTAATATTTTGTTTTTATTTTTGATTTTTGTGTTGTTAAACTTGTAATATTGTTGTTGTACGAGACTGCTTGCGCCTTTCCGCCTTTGCGCCTTTGCACCTACCTCATACCTTACAGCTTATGGCTCATACAAATGATCTTATCGTTTGATCTTAATACTTTTTTCTTTTGAATTTTGTTTCTTGCTTCAAAAGTACTATGGTTGGACACTGTATGCGCACATTGTACTGACAGTAAGGCTATTGTTGCATTACTCGATTGCAGAGACAAATAAACCAAGACGACGAGCGAGGGAAGCAACAAATATTGTATGCGGCTTTATACATGAGCCTGTCACTATTTCAGCTTATGGATTTGGATTCTTTCCTTCCTTTTTTGTTAATTTTTTTTGTATTTTTTGGAGTTTCCATTTACATACAACTTCTCATTATTTTTTTTTATTGTATTATTTTTCCTCTTTTGCTATTTAAGGCACATTCCTTAACTGCATTTTTCTGCTTTTATTTTTTTGTGGCTTTATTTTTGCTTTTTTTTTCGTAATTTCCTTAGTATTTTTGACACTTAATCTTGTTGTTGTTAGCTTTAAAATGTATTTTTTTTCATTTGGTGTAATTTTTCTTTAGTGCAAATGAATGAATTCTTTTTTTACGATCCTCTGACTATATATTATATTCTTAAGCCCAAATAAATGAGTTTTCTGTGTTGTATTTTGTTGGACATTGCGGCAGTGATTAAAAAATCTTTAAAATCTCTGGTACGCCGACCATGTCGTCATCTTAATACGTTGAACATTCATTCTCTGGTATGTGATATTAATTTCTATACGTATCATTCAATACTTTGACATATATGGTTTGTACGTGTTTTTGCACCCAGTAGGAAATGGATGATGATGTTTTTCCATATTTTTCTGTATCTTGAGATCAAAAGTAACTGACCGAATTTCATTTTACTTTGCATAAATTGCAATACAGTATAAATAATTAAAATCTATATTTAAGAGTCACTATTTACATTGAGAATATATTAAATGAAAGTAATCATTTATTATTAAAATTGTCTGTATTAATTTCTTTAATTTTCTTTTTTTATAATTTATAGGTACACTTTTACCAAAGAATCTATAGTACAAAGAAGTGCCACGCTCATACAAACGAAATACCCACTTTATTTT
>NC_051846.1:233299678-233320422 GCF_002237135.1 Teleopsis dalmanni | reverse complement strand
AAAAACGCCATAAGTCATCATTTGAAAGCGTTCAGTGTATGTGTGGCGCCGCAAGTTTTAAAAGCCTTAAATAGAAATTTTAGAAAACATTGTTTAAAAAAAAAAATATTAAAAATTTATTTAGTTCTTTGTTTGTTGTAATACTGTGTTCAGACCCACCTTAATTTCGCAAAAATCTTAATTTCATCTTCGTTTCAGCGAAATTAAGTTGTTTTTTCCATACAAAATTCAGTTTTGAGGTTAGAACGATATTAAGGAAAATGGCCTTAATTTCGTTGAAACGAAGGTTGAAATTAAGATAAATTTTAAGCAGAACATAAAGTTGAGATAACGAAAAAGTGACATTATTTTTTAAATAAATGTCAGTGACAGTTAAGTTTAATAAAACCGGGAAAATATTTAGATAGTAGTGCATATTTTTAAATTTGAATACAGAGAAAGAACTGTAACTGTTATTAATTTAAAATAGAGTGAAAAAAAATAATTCACATACCTGAAATCCATTAAAGCTAATAAAACTACCGAATGCCATTCCTTATAATTATAATAATCAACTTTTAAAATTTCCCAGATACAAATGGTGTTTGGAGCATGTAATTTTTAACATGCAATTTGTAAACAAAAAACATATGATTTCCTTAATTTAGTGCAGTATGAACACTTTCGTAATTCACTTAATATCATTTTTACGAAATTAAGAAAATTTGTCTATCTGAACATAGTATAACAATACTAGAATTTAATAAAACTTGTTTTAATTTATATTATTTCTAATGATTATATGCACTTTTCTTAACCATAAGTTTGTTTTTGTGACTTGTTACTTAATTGTTCCTAATAATTTGGTGATATTAAATAATAATATTAAGGAATTTGCTTATTTATATTCCCATTAAACTGCTTTCCTTAATTAAAACTTGTTTTAATTAATATTATTTTTAATGACAACAATAACAGATCACAGTTTGTTTTTTTACTTGATATTATTAATAATATTAATAATAATTTATAATAATATGATATAATATTATAATAATATTAGGAAACTTGCTTATTTATATTCTCTTTAAACTGCAGTTTTTTCTAATTTTTTTTTTAAATTTAATATTTTTCTGTAGAAAGTTATACGTTAATAAATATAAATTGAAAATTTTATTTTATGTGATAATTCTAAGCAACTGCGCTGATACGCTTAAAATGTTCTGTGTATATTGTGACTTATATACATAAAATATAATAATTAATATTGAAAAGTATTTGGCAGAATATTATTATCTATCTATCTAAAATATCTTAGTGTGTAAAAAGTTCTACAAATATTACGCTTGAATTATTTCCAGAATTGAGATGACTTATAAGTGATTTTTTTTTATTTAAAATTTTGTGTTTGTTTCTGCTTAATAATATTAATTATTAAGTATTTTTGTGTATTGGTATTTGTTCGAAGCAGAAAAAAATGTATTATGTAATGACAGAATTATGTTTAGTATGTAAAACTTGTTAACTATATTAAAACATATTGTAGTTAATTCATTTACATAGGAGACTACATTGCGTATACGTAATCCAATTACTTTGATTTTGTTTATGGAGTGCTGTAGAAGAAATATATTTTGTTTACACTATTTTAAAGTTTTGTATGTTATTTTCTAAAATAATCTACTTTATTGGGAATTAAATTGGTTTATTCTGATTTTTGTATATATTAGCAGACTACGTCATCGTACCTCCAGAAAGTTATGATGTTGCGTGTTTTTATGTTTGCGGAGAAGAAATATATCCACGCCGTATTTGAAATTGTTTTTGTTTTCTGTTTGGTTTTTTTTAACAATTTATTTGCATGTGTGTGTGTGTGTATATGTGTGCTTGTGTGAATTAAGTTTATTTATATTTATATTTATATGACATTGGTACCAAAGGAAATGTCATGCAGAAGAAAACCAATTAACAACAACAAAAGAGTAAAGATAATAAAAAACTTGTGCAGAAGCGCTTGTTTGACTTTTTAAAATTTTTCCTTAAAAACAACAACAAAAATTGCTTTTTTCGTTTTGTTTTATTTTTTCTAATTTTTTTTTTGATAGTGTTGTCAATACTGTGTTTGTTGTTTTTTTCTTTATTGTGACTTTTAAAATTTTTCTTGTTCTTTTTGAGCGTTTTCAATCAAAAGGATTTGAAAATATTTTGTTATTATTATGATAAAAAAAAATATTTTTTTTTGAACAAAATATTCTCTTATTTTCTGTGCTACTTACTTTTTGTTTCTTAATTTCTCTATGCTTGTCCACAATATTTTATATGTTGAGGTAATAGAAGCAAGTGTGTGTATACAAATGAGAGCACGCAACGCACGAAGGGCGTGAGTGCATGTATGTGTATTGCTTTTTGTGCTTCCTGTTCGTCCTTGTGCTATAATATATCGTTGGTAATAGTAGCGTGTGTTGAACTTGCTAGATTTATTGTTTTTGTTGTTGTTATTGTTTTGTTGTGATACGTTGTTTTTGTTGTTAAATTTTTTAATTTAAAAATATTTTAGTTTTAAAATAATTTTTGGTAATTTTATGGTGGGATTTAATAACACTTTCACTATTTTGTCATATATTTCACACAAATTAAAAAATTCATAAATTTTTATAATTATTATATTTAAAATTATATAAAAATTTTAAAGAGGTTTTCGAAAATTAATTTTTTATTATAAAAATTTTAATTATAGACTTCGAGAAATGTAGGTTGTTTTATATTATAATTTCGGGTGGTTTACTAGGATATGTTAAATGTTGAAACACTACTATTTTTTGAAACAAATATATTATTTTCTTAATAACTCATTTACAATAATTTTAAAAAATTATTATTTTCCTTTTCAGTTTATAAAGTTATAAACAAAATCTTTTAAATATTTAAATAAAAAACCGTTTAATGTTAAGCCGTATTTGAACGCACAGTAGCGGTTGTGTCGTTTCGCCTGCGTCGTCGCGTTGAATTAAAACAAAATTGTGTATTTTTATTAAATTTGTGTTTTTTGAATTTCTATTAACTTAAATTAAATACAAAAAAAAAAACTGGATATTATTATTATTATATTTTTGATTCGTTTCACTTTTTTGTTTTATATATAAAAAGTAAATTTTTTTTAGCAAGCGAACGAACATACGAAAAGCCCAAAACACACAAAATTTCAATTCGTTTTCATTTCTGCCAACTACTGTCGCGTCTTCTTTCTGGTTGGTCGCTGCGCGCAATAAGAGTGTCATTCAAGGGCATTGCAAGGTCGTAGCGAATCGCCTGCTTCTTGCCTGTCTAGTGGCCCCTTTGTTCAGAATTCGCATACGTACACTTACGTAGGTCTGAAGTTTGTTTTCGTACTATTGTATCTACAATTTACACTGAATGCTCACGAGATTTTAATGCGATTTCGCTCTAAATTCAGTTCAGATACAAAAAGCATTTACTTTTTCGTACAACGCACACGTGTTGTGGAGCTGTAAACAGTGCGGCGGGATGCGGGTATGGAGTAGCACATTTAGTATTGTAAATATTATTGAGAGCTAACTTGCTTATTAAGATTCTCTTGAAACTCATAGGTGGCATTGGCCCCAACCAATTTGTGTAAAACTGCAAATATATACGTATCTATATATTTTTATATTTGTTTTCTACAAACGCATCTCACGCACCGCACCACACGCACAATTTGTTCAATTAATTTAAATGATGCTTTTATTTCAATTGAGTTCAATAAAATGTTTAGCACTATTAATAATTAGTTATTTTTAACATTAAATATGGTTAAAAATAAAAATAACATTTTTAACTTTTTTGTTGATTTTTCGAATTTTAATTTCGTTCACATTTTATACACAACCGCTTTTATTTCTTTAAATAAAACAGAGAAAAAATTTCTTATAATATTCAGTTTAAAATATTTTTAATATATAAATATTTGAACAACTATTATCAACCCGATAGCAAAAGCAACTAACTACCTTTGGTATTTAATTGTGATAAAATGACAAGGTGCGTTTTTATGGCAGAAAATTTTTTAAGAAGTTGTATTGGCCAAATGCAGTCAATCCTGTCGCAAATTTATTTACAAATTCTCTTCATAATGTTGCTCTCTTTTACTCTTGGGCTACTTCCAACTCTCATTGAGCTTAATCCTCCGCAAGTTTATATTTTGTTTTCATTTCTTACTGTTCTTGCGCTTGGGGTAAAATGTAGGCAGGTTTAAAAGTGATAACAGTGACAGTTGTCGAATGAATAAATTTAGTTTAAATAAATTGATTGATTTTTGGTCTATTTATTATTTTGAGCAATTCATTTCAAACATTTCTTTTGTATATCAGTATAATTTTAAAAATGACAAAAATAACAATAAAAAACAGAATTTTATAACCAATATTAACATTAATTAGCATATATTTATATCAATTCAAATGCTTTTAAATATTATTGATTTTTTCTGGAATTTAATATATTTGATTTTATAAATTGAACGATTAATTTCTGTTTGTATTTTATTTAATAATGTATTCAAACTAAAACAAAATTACTTAATAAATCTGATTGGCATCTATCAGATGTGATTGATTTGATTCAGACTTTGTTGACTTTATAATAAAAATTTTTTTTAAGCATCCTTTATGGAATATAAATAGCACAATTCGAACTATTTGTTAATTTATTACAATTGCTAAATTGTACTTAATAGATATTAAGTAATATGTGTATGGGTTTACTGCACCAGTGCTCAGCTGACATATAATAATAGAATGAAGTTGAAAAAAATAAAAACAGATTTACAATTTTTATTTGTTTATATAAACCAAATTTTGAAGAATATTGAAGATTTTTTCATCTAAAGAAATGTATCCTGGCTTCGACAAACAATGACAATTCGGTTAACATACTAACTAAAGTATTACGTTGATTTAAATTATTTTAATAAAAGAAAATAATAATTATAATAATAATAAATAATTATAATGTAATATAATATTTTGTAATGAAAATAAATTATCATTGAAAAAGTAAAAAATTATTGCATATATGTAAATGATATTATTGTTTAAAAATAAAAATATATTTGTTAAATTTAACCAAATTACAGTTCAAAGCTTTAATTAACCATAACTAAAAATTTTTTATTAGTTTTGTAATAATTTATAAGCGGGCTAATTGGTCATAAAAAATAAAAAACTATAATTTATTATCTATATTTAAAAACATATTATATGTTATTGAAATATTGCTCCGATATTTTGACAATGTTCGATATTCATTTTCAGGGAAACTCAGTTTGCTAATAAATTATTATATAATATTTTTAATCATAAATAACAAAATAATTTATTAGTATTGTTTTTAATTTTTTTCTCGATATATTTTACAATATTTAATTTGTATCCTGACATTATCAGAAAAAATATTAAACAAAAAAAAATTTAGAAAGTACTTACCTGCCGAATATATTCAAAATGGAAATTGTTTTAAAAAATCAAATTTATTTATGCACACTAGTAAGAAAAGTTCAATATAATATTGATATAATATTAATATATTTATTTTATTTAGAAATAACTCTTTCTGTATTGTATAATTACTAGTGCTTAAGAAGGTGACTTATGCTTCCGTTTCATCATTTTAAATACCGCCACTGTACATTTGAATTTTATATACTCTCCCAACAACATTTTTTACTTATTACTTTTTCATGCAGAACAAAACAAAAATAAGTTTAGCCGGCTTTTTATTGTTTGGTTTACATTTTCTGTTTTGATTAAAAACTTTTATGTTTATATTACTGAATAAATTTTTACATTTATTTTTGTTATATTTGATTTAATTATTTAATTACATTGAAGTTGTTAATTTTTTATACTGAAATTTATTGTTTCGATTGATATCAATTTAACTTATCTTACAACTTAGTTTTAGCAAAGAATATTTCCAATATTTATTTATATTAATTTCTTTAATAAACACATTTTGCCATATTAACACAGTTTTAAGTTAAATAATAAATTAAAAAAAAACTGTTTTGGATTCCAGGAGACCAAAAGAGAGCAAACCAAAATTCTTCACTTATATGGCTTTTATCATAAATAAACTTTATTGAGTATTCGAAATTCTCTCCGTGGTTTAAGTGTTTTAATTCCATACAAATTTTGTAAACTCTGTAGGTCAATTTCACTTTCATTTTTATCTACTAAATGCACGTTTTTAATTTTGTTTTCAATGTCAATTATTGTGATTAGTATTTAAATTATGAGTATATCAACAAATTACTCCTGAGCGCATTAATTTATTTATGAAAAATATGTCAGTGGTGTACTGCTAAAAACTATAGCTGTACATCTTTTTTGTGCACTTTTGTGTTATTAAAATTTTATTTATTTATAATGAAATGAAAAAATTAATAATAATAACATAATTTTATAACACTTTTTTTAAAAGATATGTCAGCAACATTAATTCGATGTTCACTGCTGCTAAATATGTTAATAATAAAATTATTAAAACTGTGAAGTGTTGCCAATATCGGCAACTTACAGATGGTTTGATTATCTTGTTCTTGCGAGCTTAATTTTTGTTACCTACAATATAACGGTCTGAACTATTGATTTGAGATAAAACTAAGAAATGTTTTGGAAAATCATTTTCAAGAATTTATTATGAATGCGTGTGGTATTAATATTAGACATATAAATATGAAATTTATTTTCTTAATGTTTCGGTGCTACTTCTCATAAAATTGTCCTATTATAAAAGTTTAGTTTGAGCCATTATGGAGTAACTTTAAAACTGTTGATGTTTTTGGAATTCAATAGTATGAATTAGATTATATGCAGTATGTTATACATCAGGGCTGTCCAGGCCACATGCGATCGCGGACCAACACGAATCAATGAAAAAAATATATACGTTCATAGTTGTATTCGACAATTTATAATTTTAAATTTTGTTTTTTTAATTTATCAATTTAAATTCATATATTTGGTACATATGTCATTAGACGCGGGCCACATGCGGCCTGCGGGCCGTGTTTTGGACAGTCCTGTTATACACCATGGGCAGTGCTACTATATGTATTGAATATTTTTTGTTGTACTACGAAAACCCGTAGATATTATTATTAATTGCACTTTAAGTGCTGTGGTTTAATTTTGTGCGCACATAAGTGCAATCTGTGGTACAAACATTATTATTTTTATGGTGAAGATCAAACTGTCATGGTTGTTGAAGTTCGTAGAAAAATGTCCGTAATCGATATCATGCTCACGATGTGTGAGCAGTGAAAAAAAAAATGTTATTATCAAAAAATTTTTAACGAAAAAGTAATAGCAATACATTGTCTGAATATTTATTGAGGCATTCAGTTATCAATCTAACAATAGTTATCGCATGCATTATATGCTCTAATTCTACCTGTTGTTTACACTGGCTAGACTTTGGCAAGATTTATGTTCTAATGCAAATACCTATTATTTTTGAATTTTGTCAGCAAACAAATCTGAAAATATGAGAATGTGTACAAAAATATTGCCAAAGTCCAATTTGCTGTAGATAGAGTATTAGCCTGAGAAGGAAGATAATATATGTGGCGAAGATATTCGATGCACATAATGCGAAATAGATCAAAACAAGAAATAATTGATTAATATTAATGCTCACTTGAGGAAATACAGGAACAGTATTCCTGTATAAAAATATCGTGATACACAAATAAGCGATGATAGATCAGTTTTATATCCAAAATTAATTTTAAGATATTTGCGGTACAATCTTTCTGAAGTAAATTTGACTGCAATAATGATGATAAAACTTAATAGTCAGCAACCAAATTAAAAAATAATAAATTAAAAAAATAAGTTATATAGTAACGTTCACATTGTAATGAGCTCATTTCTGCAGCTAATATAACTTTTATGAATTCTTATAAACACCACTTAATAATTAAAAAACACAAAAAAAATTATATTATAATTGATATATTAAATCATTTATAAACATTTTATTTATCAATTACATATTCAAATTATAAAAACAGAGACTTTATTAAATACTTACTTTGTCATTGCTTTTGTTTACAGCTCAGCCGTTGTTTGTTCACATTATACATATGAAATATATGACACATATTTCAAATATTGGTAATTTCCCTTATGGGAAATTTATTTTTAGCGGTTACATTCGACATTTTTTTGCTATAAATGAGTAAAATAAGTTGATTTATTGATAATGAGCCCATTTATCTTTAAGATTTTTGTACGGTAAATGAGCAAAACCGCATAAATGAGACATAGTAATATGCGATTGAGATACGCGTGAAATTTTGTTTATCTACTACCTTGAGAAAAGCAATACTGTTAATAGCGCTCACTTCATGGCTCCTTTGTTGCGTTTGAAAGAAGAAATAGTTAAATAACGTCCATAAATGAAAAACATAAATGAATAACAATTCTTTCACCAACCAATACACCGTGTCTGAAGTCTACGGCCACTATCATCAAATTGCATCAATTACTCTTGAAGTTGATTCCGCACACAATGTATTCGTCAAATTTCCAAAAAATGCTAAATTTTTATTCTTTACATTATTTTTGGGTTGCTTTATTTTTTTCATAAATGAGCGCTAGTATAAATAAAATCATTTGTTTGTAATTTAACAATTATACAACTCCATTCATCGAGTTTTAGATAATTTACTTTAAATAAATATTAATTGATATTTAGGCCGTCTGAGAGTTCGGTTAAATTGAGGTAATATAAATTGAAATTTCCTATGGATTTTTTGCACTGCACTTATGTAAATATTTATTTATTTTATTATTGTACTTATTTATTATTATTGCTTAAAAGTTTTCAAATTTATTTATTTATATATTAAACATCTTATAAAATTTTCACAATTATAACACCTAATTTACCTCATTTTTATCTAATTTACCCTATAATATTCGCTGTCATAACGACATAATTTACTATTTCCGTCAATTTAGTATCAATTTGGTCGAACTCGCACAAGGCCTTAATAACATTTTGGTAAATCTGTGTTGCCAAAAATATATAGATTTCTTACAACAAACTTTATTGTTTAGATTGCTATTGTACAGCCCAATAATTGAACATCATCTTGAATTATCTTACGGCAGTGTTCGATATTGGGTACTAAAGAATCACTCAAAGACCACTTAAGCTGTGATGTTTGTTGTTATTATGCAAAACAATACTAGGTCTGTTCCACGAGCTACTCGTAGTAACTTTGAGTAACACTACATATACACAAGTGCGTTCCATCAGTAAATGATAGCACCTTGTGTTTTACTTGAATTTTACTATGAGTAGGTTGTGGTGTAAAGCTTAGAATAAAAGTAAGGAAAATTGCCTTAATTTCGTTGAAACGAAGACTGAAATTAAAGGACATTTTAAATGCAATTATGTGTAAGATAAGAAAAAGATAAAGTGGAGATAACGAAAAAGTGACAATTTAAAAAAAAAAATGTCAATGACAGTTGACTTTAATAAAATCGGGAAAATATTTTGAAAGTAGTGCAAATTTTTAAATTTGAATAAAGAGAAAGAACTGTAACTGTTATTAATTCAAAATAGAATGAAGAATAATAATTCACATACCTGAAATCCACTAAAGCTAATAAAACTACTGAATGCCATCCTTTATAGTTATAATAATTAACTTTTAAAATTTTTCAGATACAAAACATTCGATTTGTAAACAAAAAAACATATGATTTCTTTAATTTGGCAATATGAACACTTTCCAAGTTAACATAATTTCATTTTTATGACATTAAGAGAATTTGACTGTCTGAACATAGTATAATTATTGAATATATTAATTGTATTGTGTGAATCTGAGACTTAAGAAGGTGGCGCCATCTGCATTTCATGCTTTAGCATATTTGAAAAAGGTGTGGCAGCATTAAAATTAAAATCATACGGAATTTGAGAAAATAATCAGCTGATTGGTTCTTGTAAACATTTATATCAACATTTTTGGTTTATGAAGTTATTATAAAATTGCTCCGTTTAAAGATAAGAACGAAATTTAAATATATTGTTACTTTAACCGTTTATGAATCATTATGTGTGGAAAAATGGTATGTATTTTGTCATTTAAAACGACAAATACTTGTAAAACATTAAAAAATTACTAAATTGTGAAAAAAAATCTGATAAAATTGTGTCCCAGATTTAAAAATTTTTATTAAATTACGATTAGTGATGAATTAATTTATAACAATGTTGTATCGCTAAGATAACAGAAGTAGTAGCTATAAAATATATTTATATCAATAGCGTGCCATAAAAGTTTTTATTTAATCTATAATTCGTTTTATATTTTTCCAAATAAGTATTAATGCTACTTTAAATTAAATAAACAATTTTTTATATTTCTTTAAACTTTAAATAATACCAACTGTATTAAATATACACTAATCGTAAAATTTGCTATTTACAGTTAGAAATAGCTGATCCAGTACATGGTCAAATTCTGCTTCCATATGACATCGTCCAAATCATTAATACTCCTCAATTCCAACGTTTAAAAAATATCAAACAATTGGGTGTGATGTTTGTGAATAAACCAGAAACAGTGCATACAAGATACGATCATTGTATTGGGTAAGTAAATATGATTTCTTTACACTATTCCAGTGATAAAATATATTTTTATAGGACGTATTGGGCTAGTAAGAGAATGCTGAATAAACTAGAAATAAATAGTAAATGGATTACAAAAGACAAGGATTGGCCAGTATATCGGTTGTCCGTAGAGGTTAAAAATTTTTCTAGTAATTTTATATAAACACTTATATTATTATAACTTATAATTCATTTAAAATTAATAAGTTTTGATTGTAGATTGCTGGATTATTACATGATATAGGCCACGGACCATTTTCGCATGCTTGGGAAACTGTTGTTGAAAATTATAATGTATGTGTCTATGTACTATAAATATATTTAAAATTTTCTTAATATTTTTTCTTAATACACATTAAAATTTAGCATGAGTGGAACGCTTTACCATGCGTTAACGCAATTTTTCGGCAACTGGATAGCAGTATTTGTAATAATTTACGAGCAAACCGCAATTTCGGTATTGAACTCATAAAGGCACTTATAGTTGGGGAACCAAAACTACTTTCAACTCCAATGCCAGAGCAATATCTTTTTGTGTTCGAGGTTTGTGTAAATTAACTGTATTTAGAAGGATAACATTTTTGTTAGCATCTCAGCGCTATTCTACTCTATTTATAATCTTATTATTATTATATTACGTTCAAAATTTTAGATTGTTAATAATAAGCAGTGCAGTTTGGATGTGGATAAATGGGATTATCTTAATCGTGATCACCATTGTTTAAAAGAATTTTGCAATCCCGATATGAATTTTATAGATGTTTTTCTAAGTAATTAAAGTTCTTATTTATAGTAATTTTGCTTATTTGTACCTTACTTTCTTAATATTACTTTTGCAGATGCAGCTGTTACAGATGATGGTAAACATATACAATATCGTTATGAAGATTATGATAAAATATATAAATTATTTACGGCACGCTTTGAATTTCATCTTAAGGCTTATCGTATGCAAAAAAATCTTGCATGTGATTATGTACTGCGAAAAATAATAATGGATAATAATTTTAAAATTGACAAAAAAGACATTACAGAAATTACTGCAAGGGATATGGATTTATTTTTAAAATTTACTGATGATTGTGTTTTTGACTTGATAAAAGATACAGTTGATTTTAATTATTTTAAATATCCTAAACAGATAGAGTTAGTTGATTCGGTTAGTGGCTTTTGAATGTAATAAATAGAATTTAAATAATTTAAATTTTTTGTAACCAATAGTCACAACCATATGATTTCATTCTCAATAATGCATTTAAGGGACCAGGCGAAGAAATGCCTCCAGATACTCAATTTCATTTCTATGGTGATATTTCGTAAGTTAATGATCTTTAAATAACTTTTTTTATTTTAAAAATTTGATATACATTTTTTAGGAAAAAAGCATCTATTAAACGAGACACTAAAGGCGTAAATGAAATGCTTTACTTTAAGTTTGATAAATCAATTTTGTAATCGGTTCTCTACACAACAAAAAAAAGACGTTTTGTAATACATACAGTTCCTTAAGAAAAAGTCTATAGTGTTTTAAATCTGATTAATAAAATAGAAACATTTTTTTATGTTTTTGTTTATAAATTTTAAACAAATAAAAGTCAACCAATTTATAAAAAGCATTTGGATTAAAAATAATATGTAAAAGACATTTTCTTGATCAACTGTTAATTGATAATGAATTAAAAGCAGTGCTTTTTAAGTTAAATCCTGTATTTCCTTATATATATTTAATATTATAAAATGTTTTTTATATTATTTAATTAGTTAGTTGAAATAACTTTGTGTTCAGTTTCAAACAAATTTAGTTAAGGTTCCTAAAACATTTTTAATTTTTTATAGTATTTCTAAGTATAACAAATATATATTTACTTTATTTTTATAATAATGGAGTAAAAATAATTACTCTATTAATTCAAATTTATATACAATGTTTAAATAATAATTAAAAGAAGCGTTTAAAGCCTTTATTTAGATTAATTCTGTGCATAAGTTTAATAATTTAATTAACATTACGCATATTATAGTGACAAAGCATTGCATCGAAAAGTTTAAAATTCATTTTTTATAAATATATTCATACTTATATTAATAATATATATAATAGAAATATATATAAAATATATTTACAGAAATATATATATATTTTATTTTTACATCTATATACAGTATGTGTATAAATATAAAACACAAACTATCATAAATAATTCGAATCTTCAGTAAAAAATGCAATTTCAAGTTTTGATAACAAATGTACAAATCATTTCAAGTGTAATTTATAGTCCCCAGTATTAATAAGAACTTATCATATTTTTTGTAATGAATTTATACTCACATGTGCATAAGTATATATGCTCATATGTAAGATATACTTAAATTCACAAAAAATTTAATTTGTACATTTGTATTGCATATTTATCTGTATATATCATATTTATATAAATAAATATTTGTTGTAAGAAATATATAATCATGTACAAATGTATCTATATAAATTTTATAATAATCATTGTCATGCGTGAAAATCTGTGAGTATTTTATATAATCAACACCAAAACATTGTAATAGAGGCTTATCTATGCACTGCCGTAGGGGTTTTTACTTAATTAAAAAAGTTTTTATAAATGTACAAGTGCATTTACTTAGTTATAAATAAAATATGTATTAGATACTCGTATATTAGATATTTCATTAAAATATTACACTATGCCGGTTATGAAATCAAATATTTTGTTCTCGATATCATAAATAAATTAAACATCAATACATGCACCTTGAACATAAAATTTTAAAATAAATTAATACACAAAATATTTGTAATACAATACAAGTGCATTAATATTAACTCATGTTTTCTTCTTTTTATCAAAAAACTTAGTTTGAGATTATCAAAGACAAATAATATTGACTGTTTTTTATTTTTTTATAACTATAACTTTTAACAGAATTAAAATAAAATCTACTCAAATATGTGTTGTTAATATCTTTTTTTAATTTATCCTTTCTCACATTGGAGTATAGGATCTCATTCATTATAAATGTAATAATTTAAATGTTTTAATTACTATTTATCTATAACTTAAGCATTTTATGAGTAAGTAAATACTTATAAAATTAAATTTAAAATTTACTCTTTATTAACTGCTTTAATTATTATATTCAAAATTCATTGCTTTAAGTGTTTTAAAAATTTTTATTATATTACTTAAACAACTTTATGGAAAATTTTCAAACAATTATTTTTTAAATTTATTATACAAAGTATTTGTTATTTAACGGCCTTATTATTTAAACTTTTTTAAATAAGTTGTTTAACTGTTCATATTTATAGCAATAATTTATGTATATAAATATGTATATATATAAATAAATGTTAATAAGTTAACGGTAAATACAATTTTTTGTTTTTAGATTTTTGTATTTATTTCCTAACTTGACTTGAATACATATATAATATCCACTTCATTAACTTTTATATTTAATTGTTTTTAAAATTTATTTTTACATACATACTTACATTTAAATACATACCAATCTATGTAAATGAATTAAAATAACTTAATAGAGCATTCTTTTAAAATTGTTTTTAAAATCATACTTACACTCAAATTCATATCTAAATGAATTAAAACAACTTAAAATTCGAATTTTGTTTTTTATTTTTTGTTATTTATTCAATTTTTATATATTAATAATATACTTAAGTTTTCTATGAAATAAAATATTTAACAATACATATATATTTTGTTCATTTTTTAATCACATTTTAAAATTTCTTTTAGTTCTGAGTATAAAATATTAAAAATTTTAACCTAGTACAACAGAGAACTATAACTTATATAGAAATTAGTCTAGGATTTATATACTTAACAATTTGTATAAAAATCAATATTTTTATACTATCAATTTTTAATAGTATAATAGAAAATATAATTAAAATTATGTAAAATAAAAAAAAAATTATATTAAAATGTGGTTTATATATATGAAAATGATAAAATTACATACAATATACAGAAAAGGAAGTCACACACTTTACATTATCCAAAACAACAACAATAACATATTTATTTTAATAGATTCACTTGGTTTGCAAGAAGTTTTTGTGGCAAATGCGTCGCCAGATATTGTTTATGTAATCTTTGGCGGCAAAATTGATAAAATTCAATTTCATTTGTAAAATTGCGTCTCACAATATCTTTTACTTTTTCGCTAACTGGAGGTTTGAAATTATTTTTATTGATTTTTGTCAAATATTCTGCACTACCTATAAATTATATATAAAAAAATACTTTATAGTGTTCATTTCAAATATAAATAAGCATTTACTTACTGTCGTAAATTTCACGTACACCTTCAAAAAATCTTGGAACATATTCCTCTAATACTGATAACGTAGTATTTAAATCTTCTAACACACCAACAACGGCATATTGACTCTCTACGGCAAATTTAGCACGTTCTAGTGCACCCACAGTGTTAAAAGGTCTTTAAAAGAAATTAATAAAATTATTAAAATGAATCAATTTAAATCGCAAAAAAAATTTTATTACTTACGTGCATTCATACGCATGTCCGCAAAAAAATAAACTTTGCCGCCGATGATCACCGATACCTTCCACTGTAACGCCTTGTGTATAAGTACATTCTTGATCGCCTGACAAAACACATGTTTCGAAATCTTTCTTTAACCAAGCTGGATGTGGTAGTGGCAAATCTGGAAAAGCCGCTTTTCTTTCAACAAAGTACCAAGGAGCACGCACATAATAAAACCAACTGATTACTCGTTCAATTGGATCTCTCACAACGTTTATGTAAATGGGGGTGGGAAGATTAAATTTTGTAAAATTTGTATAACAGACATGTTTTATGAATACTGATGGTTCCGGTAATTCACTTATGACTTCAGCTAACTCCTGCTGTTGATCTTCTGCCAAACGTATTGTTTCCACCTTTTGCACAGCGTCACGATGAAACTGAAAATTGTTACGTTCCGACAAGCGTCGCAGCAATTCCATAAAAGTCTGGCTACCAACTTTAGGTACTCGATTGAAAAATATTAAATCTAATTGAGATTTTCGCGTGTTATTCAAATCATTTACATTTAATGATTGCATCTGACAAAAATAAGAGAAAATCATAAATTTAACGATTGTTGTAAAATTTTAATTACCTTTTGAAGTAATAAAAATAAGTTACTATTTAATAATAATAATAAAACTGAAACATTTTTAAACATACCTGTTGCCATTAAAACTGTGTTTTTAAAATATATATTCTCCGAGGTGATTGATAATTTGTTTGCATTTTCCAGTAGCTTTGCACAAGGGTAAATATTTAACATGCGGATAATTTGTGCATGCAAATATCATAAAGACGTTTTCATAAATAAATTGAATAATTTTATGTAATTGAATCTTTAATATGGGATCATAAAAATTATCAAGAATTTTTTATTAAAATAAAATTATATGTTAGACATAATTTTTTTTTTAACACCAAATTCGTTTTCAATAAGCTTCATTTCCTGTAATGCCAACAGATGTTTTTTATATATTTTTATATGTTGGCAATACTTGTAGGGATGCTAAATTTAAGAAAAATAACGATTTTTTGTGTGTAAATATTCTGTTTAAATATATAAATTAACAATTTTTCATAATAATTTAAATATATTACAAATAATTTATTGACTATAAGAGCTATAAAACAATAAATATTTAAAAATGTGACCTATTAAATAAAGGCCACATTAGTTTTTTTTTAATAATATTTAATGTAATATCATTTGATTTAATTGAAAGCTTTTAAAAAAGTTGCTCAATTAAAAATTGATTTAAAGTCTTGATTTAAAGGAATTCTTGAATTCCTGTATTCTCCTGATGAAGGTGAATTTGAAGAAATACGTGTGCAGATATATAAAACACAACATACGAAATAAAAGTTTAAATCCTAAAAACAAAACCGACTTTAAAATAATTTCGACGTAACCACTCAAAAAATTTAAAACAAAATTACAAAAAAATTGATTTTATACAAATTAAAAATGCAAAAAAAAAATCTACACAATTCAAATAGTTTATTTAAAATAATTTAATACTTTTCATTTACGCATATTGATTAGTTTACAATTTAGAATTCGATTTAAAAAAGTTGGCTATTATTTTTGCACAATATTAAGCAAAAAGAACGCAAATGTATGAGTTTCAGCTACAAATAATTTTTCTGATTATGTACATGCAACTTCATTACATATGCATATTTTACATTGTGAAAGAGGTGTGCAATCCATATGTTTTGGTGACACCATTTCAAGTACACATTTAAAAATTGTAATATTTTTCAAATTATTGTTAAAAATTTTGCTGATTGGCAACACTGATCACTACTCCTGACAATTGGCTTTGTGCTAGCTGTAACGCGATCGTGAAGAAAAGAGTTGTTGTTCGTTCGTAATATTAAGTGAAATAGTGGTCCTTGATTGCGTTATTTTTAGCGAAAGTGTAACTTATGTGTAAATTAACATTGTTTAATTGTTAATAAAATTGATCAACTATTAAAACAACTATCATTTAAGGAATTTAAATAGCAGTTATTTAACGATTTTTTCAAAATGGCGGACATACGAAAATATGTGCAACTTGTGTATGTGAGTGTGCAAATTCATGCATTTGTGGTGGCAATGAATGCACTGGTTTTGTGATGAAAGTTGTGATGAAGTTATACATATTAAATTTTAGTTCCCTTCTGATGAAATAGTTTTATATTTATAGATTTTTGCGTTCCTATTATTAAAACAACAAACATTTTGCTGGAACTTTTATTAATAAAAATCACTCAAAAAGAAAACAAAAACTTACAATATAGTACGTATTTTAAATGGTATGTATTTATTTTTATTTTTTAATTTTATATTATATTATAAACTTAATACTTTTAATTATTCACATAATTATATATAATTTCCTAATTTAAGTGCTAAATATTGTTTATACAAACGTTGCTTGCAGAAATAATAGAAATCATATTCATTTGTAAAGTTTTTGCGCATTAAATCCTTAACATCCGAATCAATTTTCGGCTTCCGATTGTTTCTATTACGATTTTGCAGACGATCAATGTTCACTGGGATAATGGAAAATAAAAAATGATGTTGTTGTAAAAATAACATTAAAAAAAGAATTTTATTGTAGTAAAAGAAATAGTAAAAGAAGAACAATATGAAAGTAGAGTAGGTAATAGGTAAGGAATTCAAAAATTTAAACACATTTATAGTGTTGTATTTGAATAAAGAAAGTAACCGATACCATTATTAACGGGTATCGGTAAATAACAAATTTTGTTGTGTTGCAATCAATTATAAAGTACAAAATTAGTTTTTAATTTAAATAAAAAATATAAAAAAATTGAATTTAACAATAAATATGTTTGGCTAAAGATTATATTAAAATAAGATAATAATTAGCACTTGATATATATTATATTAATCTAGGAATTCAAAAGAAAGCTGTTACTTTCCACATTAGGGGAAAGTTATTTTATTTTTTGAATGTTATTTATATTAAATTAATTAAAACTAATAATAACGATGATTTTTTCTTATTGAATGGATTACTGGCTTGATGGTTTTCAAAAAAAAAAATTAAAATGCCAATTTTTCGAGAACCGAAAACAATTTTAATTAAATTATATATAAATTGTACTGATTTAAGTAAAATTGCGGTTGCAAATGAAAATAACTCAAAACTCATTTATTGCATATAAGTAAGATATTCTATTTTTTTCATATAATTAAATTAAATTTTTAAAATCTTTACACTTTGCATTCAAGTAATGCTGTTATTGACAAAGAGAAATTACTATAATAACATAGTTTTTAATAATTTTAGTAAAAAGGAAATGTAAAAACTTATTTAATGGGTAATTAAAAATTCTTATTTATAAAATCTTATTGATAATTACAAATATTGAAATAAAAAAAAATTTTTAATAAATATTAATTTCTAAGTCAAATATAACACGTCTTATGACGAAAAGAAACTATTTTTAAGTAAGAAGGACTCGAACAATAATGAAGTAACAAAAACAAAAATTTTAATTAATATATTGAAATTTGACTGACCATACAACACTGTTTCGAGTATTGCCAAGTATTTGTCATGAGTGATCTTCGAATATTTCCTAAAAGGTCACTGACGATAAGTACTTGATAATACTCGAAACAGCATTGTATGGTCACCCAAATTTCAAAAAATTAAAAGTTTTGTTGTTGTTGCTTTATAACTGTTCGAATCCTTCTAATTTAAACTTATTTTTGGTTGAATACACTTAGTGGTTGGGTTAATAAAGTTCGTTCAAAAAATTATAACAGTAATACTTTTTTATGAAGGATTTTAAGTGTATGTATTCATACTCGAAAAATAAGATAAAAAATTCTAAAAAATATTTCTTATAAATCTCAATTAAAATTAAAGACGCAAGTAAACTTTGATATTAAAAAGGACGGAAAATCATAATAAAGAATGACAATTAAACGACACCGTCAAATATAAAAATAATTGAATTATTTATAACTTATATAAAGTTAGCTTATATATGTAATGTAATGCAAGCAGAATTCAGAGCATCGAGAATGGACAAAACAAATGGTAAAGAAAAAATCTTATTGTCTGATCTAATCGGTGGTTTTCGTGTAACAAGCTTAGGTTTATCAGAAAATCTTAATTTTAGAAAAATGACGATACTATGAAAAAGTGAGTGAAGCCTTATGATTTAGTCGCTTTTTCGAAAATAATTGGATGATTTCATTTTTTATAGAATTGAATAAACAATAATCAAAAATAAAGAAACTGGTTGTTTTTAATTTTATGCTAGTAATCCTATAAGTGAATTTCGTTACAATTTCAATTTTGTTTCGTTTTTGAAATATAAATTAAAGTTCTTTCATATGAACATATTTCATATAATGAAAACATGCAAAATAATTTCAAATATTTCGGGGGTGGGGATATGGTATAAGTCGCACAACCACTTTCCCCTTTATATACGGCATCAGAATAACCCTAGTCAAGCAAAACCTTTAATTATAAAATCTGTATTATATTACAAAAGACATATTTAAAAACTATACGATATAAGCATATAGTTTTGCTATATTTAACTTGTAATAAAAATTATAAAAATATGTTACAAGAAAATGAACTGTTATTTGAGCTATAAATTATTGAAAATACGATTATTTGTCAAAGAAAGGGCTTAAGTATTATTTAAATATTTAGTTATAATTTTTGCGCTTCATATGGAGAAATTACAGTATTATTTTATTGTTTAAAATGACACGATTCTTATATTTCTACTTACTGTTATAAACTGTTCTCGAATTTTTAAAAAATCTTGGTATATATTTTTCAAAAACTGTCAATGTTATGTTTGTATCCTCCCAGGTACCAACTACAGCGTAATCACGATCTACATTAAGCTTAGCCATATGTATTGCATATGGTGAATCAAACGGTCTTAATAGAAAATATTTGTGTTGTACATATATACATAAATAAATAGTACTTTATATATTATGTTTGCATACTTACAAGCAGTCATTGTCATGACCACAGAAAAATAAACTTTGTCTTTTATGATTTCCTTCGCGGTCATTGAAAGTATGTGGAACGTATTGACATTCAGGATCACCACTACGCACACAGTGATTGAAATCCTTTTTAAACCATTCTGGGGGTTTTATTTCACCATCAGGATTTTTATTAAAGTAAATGGCATTTTTATAGGCACCACGTACATAAAAAAACCAACTAATCATACGTTCGACGGGATCGCGAACCAAGTTTATATAAATCGGTTTTGGTAAATTAAATTTAGAAAAATCTAACCAATTACAATGCTCGATATAAATAGTTCCATCTTCCAAGTCGGCCACCCAGTTAGCATGTATGCGTTGCTCTTTAAATTTGCGGGTGCGTGGACTCCCTTTTAGAGGACCAACTGTTATCACTGTCATGTCGTTTAATGGCGCCATACGCTGTAGCAATTCCATTAAAGCCTCACTACCAACTTTCGTAGCA
>NC_051846.1:233295400-233299578 GCF_002237135.1 Teleopsis dalmanni | reverse complement strand
ATTATCGACACAACTTAGAATTTCCCTCATTTAGAACGCAACTTAGCCTAACTCGCACACGACCTTAATACGATTTTAACTTATTTCATAACAAAGTGATCCGTAATATTGCATTCACACTGTCTCATGCACTTGTTGTTTTATATTAATAAGTGAATGTGCACATTATAATGAGCTCATTTATACAGCTGATAATATATCACACAAAAAATTAAATATATAGGTCGTTTGCGAGTTCTAGTAAATTGAGGGAAATATTAAATTATGTCGGTATGGCAGTCCATATTGGTATTTACCAAAATTTCGAGTAGGGTAAATTAGATAAAAATTAGATAAATTAGGTGTTACCATCGTGAACATTTTATAAGATGTTTAATATATAAATAAATAAATTTGAAAACTTTTAACCAAAAATAATAAATCATTAAATAAATATTAACATAAGTGCAGTCTAAAAAATCCCTAGGAAAGTTCAATTTACTTTACCAATTTATTGTTTTAATGACCAAAAAATTTTTTAAAAATAATTTTGTTTGACTAATTAGCCCGTAAAAAAAAAACAAAATTATTTATTTTGCCTCAATTTACTCGAACTCGCACACGACTTACACAGCATTTAAAAAAATTAGCACCCTGTAAAAATTGACAAAATGTTTTAACAATGTGCGGTTTTAAACTAAGCAGCAGTTTACAATAAATAAAATAAATGCCGGCATGTAAAATATTTAAAAACAAAATTATTACAGAATTAATTAAATGTTTCCATACAAGTAAAATGGCTTGCAGTCGTTATGAATATGTAAAAACCTATGAACGGGAGGACAACATTCTACCAAATGTATGGATCGTTGTACGCGTTGATGGCAAAGGATTTCATAAATTTTCCAAAATACACAACTTCGAAAAGCCTAATGACGAAAATGGTATTTAGTGAAGCTAAATATTTTATATTAAAATAATAACATATTTCACAAATAGCACTGAATTTAATGAACTACGCTGCCATGACTGTTATGACCGAATTCCGCGACATAGTGCTCTCTTTTGGACAAAGCGATGAGTATTCTTTTGTTTTCCGAAAAGAATCGAACATTTATAATCGACGTGCTTCTAAATTGCTTTCATATGTAACAAGTCTGTTTACATCTGCTTACGTCATGAACTGGATGATGTTTTTACCAAAAACGAAATTACAGTACCCTCCTTGTTTTGATGGTCGTGTTGTGCTCTATCCCTCAGATCAAAATTTACGAGACTATTTGAGTTGGCGACAGGCTGATGTTCATATCAATAATTTATACAATACAGCTTTTTGGAATCTTGTGCAGCAAGCTGGTCTTACTGCCAGGGAAGCAGAAGCCGAATTGCGTGGTACAATTTCGTCAGATAAAAATGAATTATTGTTTTCTAAATTTGGCATTAACTATAATAATTTGCCAACCATGTTTCGCAAAGGCACAATATTACTAAGAAAACGTGTACGTACAAGTCCCGATGATTGTATTGGTCAACTTATTGTGCCAATGCATGAGGATATGATACGAAACCAATTTTGGAATACGCATACTGAATTATTAGGAAAATACTTACCAGGTGAATATTTATACAATTGCAATAGTACAGAAGATTTGTCTAATATACTACTGGAAAAACAAATGGAGACACTTAAACTTAATAATATAAAGAAAGAAGAACTATAGTACAAATTAAAACAAATTTTTTTTAAAATGTTTTCACATTGAGCCAGCTCACTGTTATTTACTCCAGTGAGCCTGTTTTATATTACGGTACACACATATAAACATACACTAAAACTTATATCTGTGAATTAAAAACTAACTAGATGTCTATACTATCACTTAACTTTAGTAATCATCATCTTCGTCGTCTTTTTGCATTTGTCTATTCATAACCTCAGCACTTTGTTGCGCAGTTGCTTGTATATTTATCCACTGCTGTTGTTCTTCGCGCTCCTGTTCTTCTCTGGCTCTCGCGAAAAGTTCCTGTTGTTGGCGTAGCAGCTCTTCCTCTGGAATCCCAAGGTTTTCAAGACGAGTGCTTTGTCTTCTTCGTTTAGCTGCTACTTCTTTGCAGTCATTCAAAACAGCTTCAGCTTCTTGTTTGTAATCGCGGAAACCCAAGCGATCTAACGCTTCTAATACATGCTCTGCATTGATGGTTTTTTTGTTACGCTGATTACAAACTTCATTTGATTCAGAACTTATTAAATGAATAAATTCTGTGCAACAATTTAATAACAATTCTCTGCTTTCATTAGCTACTCTCACATTAGGTACCTAAAATGCATAATTTAATATTTACAAAATGTTTTATGTCACAGTAAAATTATCTTCGAACCAATTCTTTTATAATCTTATTAATGCTGGCACGTGGTAAAGTTAATTCATCATCATCTGTTGAAGGTGGACACAGCTCATCTTGCTCAGGATTCGTCATTGAGTCGGATTTGTGGCTACGAAAACAATATTGAGGAGTGCAATGAAGAAATAGTTGACAACTACAAACATTTTTTATGCAAGAGTGCTGCCACATCTTTCAAACTGTCAGTGCCTTCTGTTCGGCCTCAAATTTGCCATTTAAAAACCATTTAATTAATTTTTACTTAAATTTTTATATTATATATTATAATTATTATTCTTAAAAATAAAAAATTTATTAATATTAATTTATTAATAATAAATATTAATGTTTATTAATTTATTAATAAAACAGTGCTGCCAAATCATAAGAAATTACCCTTCTTGGTTACTTTTCTTATTTCCCAACACTGTTTACTTACATAATGGGAAGTTTTTAACACTATAGTTCTGTCACTGTTCAGTCGTGTCGTGAAAATTTGGTAATTTTCTGCGGTTTGCATAACCATTAAAAATTAAAATTTACAGAATTAATTTATTTTTATATATGATTTCAGTTTTTTGCACGCCGTAAGAGTTCAGATATCGAAATGATGATGCAGCGCGCAACTCTGTTGGCTCCGTTAGCCTTGGAAGCAACAATCCAAGCGCAACAACAGCGTGGTATGGCCACATTAAAAGCCATCTCGATACGACTGAAGTCTGTTAAGAATATACAAAAAATTACGCAATCCATGAAAATGGTATCAGCTGCCAAGTACTCTCGCGCTGAGCGTGATTTAAAAGCAGCTCGTCCATATGGAATTGGTGCTCAACAGTTTTTCGAAAAAACCGAAATTAAAGCCGAGGAAACAGCTGAACCTAAAAAACTACTAATTGCCATGACCTCAGATCGTGGTCTCTGCGGTGCAGTACATACTGGTGTTGCTCGTACAATCCGAGGTGAGCTAGCCGTAGACGATAAAAATACCATGTTATTCTTGGTTGGTGATAAATCACGTTCAATCTTGTCACGTATCTATGGCAAAAATATTCTTATGGTTGCCAACGAAGTAGGTCGTTTGCCACCAACTTTCTTGGATGCATCTCGTATTGCAGCTGAGGTGCTTAAAACTGGTTATGACTTCACTGAAGGCAAAATAATTTACAATAAATTTAAATCGGTAGTCTCATACCAGTGCTCTTCTATGCCAATCTATAGCGCTCCAGTTGTAACGAAATCAGAGAAGCTTACAGTTTACGATTCACTCGATTCTGAAGTCATTCAAAGCTATTTGGAATTTTCATTGGCATCACTTTTATTCTTTGCAATGAAGGAAGGTGCTTGCTCAGAGCAATCTTCACGTATGACTGCCATGGACAACGCGTCCAAGAATGCTGGTGAAATGATTGAGAAACTTACACTTACATTCAATCGTACCAGACAAGCTGTCATCACCCGTGAATTGATTGAAATCATCTCGGGTGCTGCCGCTTTAGCTTAAACAAAATCCACTTGTAGCACTGCACAGAAGCAAAATTGAAAAAGATTTGTGTAAAACATCAACGCTTCTAAACGTAAAGATAATTATAAATATTATTTAAATCCAAGAATAAATTTGTTGTTCGTACAGTAATAATAATAATTTAGCGAAAAAGTGTAATTCGATTGAGGAACGATTGTGCATATAAAACAAATAAATTCGAAAATAAATAACCAATTAAATAGGCTTTTCAATTGTGAGACTCAAATTGTTTTTATATAAATTAATTAATATTTGTTGTTTATAGCATTAAAGAAAAATATAAACTAATTTATTA
>NC_051846.1:233287717-233295300 GCF_002237135.1 Teleopsis dalmanni | reverse complement strand
GCACTCTAGAAACGTCAAGTTTTGTTACTAAAGACTCTATTCCCATTTTTAGTCAGATAAAAAATGTAAAGGATGATAAAGAGAAAAAAGAAAAGCTCAATCAACTTTTAGATGCATTAAGGAAGAAATTGCCTGAGGGCTTTAAGATCGGAGCTGCTGTGGGTGAAGAGGATTGTTTATTTGATTCAGTTGCTCAAGGATTGAATGAGCTAAAAGATAAAGGTCTAGTCGAAAATAGTGAAAGGTTTAATGTAAAATCATTAAGAAAAGATTGTGCAAATGATGCTAGAAAATACGAAGATAAAATTGTAAAGGATGCAAATGAAGGTGGCTATTTTGTTCCACAGAAGAATATTGCTTTTCCTCATCTTGAAAATATTATGGATAAAAAGGGAAATGATGTTCCAGATGTGCAGGAGACTTTTGACAAATACTTGGACTATATTAAAAGTGTGGCTACAGAAAATGGTCCTATTCCTATACGGGGAAGACTAGATATTGAAGGAAGAAAGATATGTGACAAATATAAAGTAAAAATTAAAGTGATAGGACTTAAAGAACAACCTATAGGTGATACAAATGTTATTGAAAGCGAACAAGGCGAAGGTACTAATGTTATTACTATGGTAAATTACAAGAATCATTTTGTACCACTTCTTAGTAACCTCGAAGAAGATATTGAAGGAGCTATACTAGTTTCTAGAGAAGAGGTTTATGGTATAGCAGATGAAGAAAGTCCTTCTTTGATTGAAGATATCAAAAATTATGATCTCGAAGAAGGAGCAGAACAGCAGTCACAAGCACAGAACCAATCTAATCGCGATTCTTTACAAGGCAAAATTCATCTTACTGCAATTGATATTTATCATGGGTTAAACCAAGTAACATTTGGTAGTGATGATTCAGGTAATTCTAGAGGATGGGCAGATATTGATCATATAAACAATTTTATGAACAAGGCAATTGCAAATAATAATAATCAGCTTGCCTATTATATTAGTCCTATTAACTTCGGGTTTAATGAAGAGGAGGATATTAGAGATTCACTGAAACATATTTGTCGAAGAGTTGTAGATAATTCTAAAATAAATGATCATTATTGTTATAATCTAGTATGTTTTGCATTAGTTTAAGCAATCTTAAATAATGAAATGTAAACAAAATTTAGTTGAATATAAACTGTCAATCTTGTCGGTTGTATTTACTTCAGTTGGCGACGAGGATAAAAATCTGCAATTATTCAATCGCTTTCACGCTTATTTCGTACCGTTCAATTTTACATACAATCATGCCGGGCGAAAGTGAAATTTATAAGCAATTGCTTAAAGAACAACAAGAGTTCTCAAAAAATTTACTGAAACAACAACGTGAGTGGATGGACTCAATGTTCCAAAAACAAGGTACTGCCGGTGTATCTGAAAGAAATAACAACATTGTTCCAGTATTTCACAAATTTTCGAAAGAACAGCAAACCTGGGAATCGTACTTAGAACAACTTAACCAACATTTTTTAGCATATTCAGTTCAGTGCAGTGAAAAACAAAAATCATTTTTCTTGTCTTGGATTGGCACAGAAAATTTTGAGCTGCTAAAAAATCTTTTCGGTAACACGAAAGTACAAGAACAATCTTTCGAAAATTTAACGAAAAAACTAACGGATCATTTCCAGTCGAAACGACATGTGGTCGCTGCACGTTACGATTTTTTCAAAAGGGAAATGAAGCCACATCAATCATACAGAGAGTGGGTAGCAGATCTCCGCGGATTGGCAAGAGAGTGTAACTTTTCGTGCTCAGCCCAGAATTGTTTGCACAATTTCGTGGATGATATGATTCGTGACCAAATTATTATACGTACACCGCACGATGCAGTGCGCACGGCTGCGTTCCAAAAGCCCCAGCCGACACTTGCTGATGTTTTACAGATTGCAGAATTGTACGAAACAACCACTAAAACGGTGGCAACAATTAAAGAACAAACGATTGAAAATTCAATGCCTGTTAATTCAGTTAGTACAATTATAAAAAAACCGGGTGTTTTCAACAATAACAATAATAAAGTAAAATTCAAATCATGTTCTGGCTGTGGAAACTCTCATGCAAGAGAAAACTGTAAATTTAGAAATGCTGTATGCAATAGATGTAGCAAAATTGGACATATTGCGCCAGTGTGCATGTCAAAACAAAACAAGAACAACAAACGTAATTCAGGTGATGAAAACAAGAAGAAAGATTACCGTCGTAAAAGTCACAACATTGGTACTGTTGAAACAATTAACAGTTTAACAGGTATTGTAAAAACTACTGAGCATGGAAATGCCGATGCTTTATCTCGTTTACCTGTTGGTGAAGATAAAACTTTTGATCATGAAGAATCCTGTTTCAACATCAATGAACTTAACACACCTATCGACGCTGAAATAATTCGTCAGCATGCCAAAAATGACCCAATTCTTCGCCGAGTTTATTTTCTCGTTACAAACGGTTGGCCTGAAAAGCTAATGCCTCAAGATGCTGATCTTCGATCATTTTTCAATCATCGCTTTGCTTTAATACTAAACAACAATTTACTTTGCCTCCAGACGGAGTACAACCGGGTTGTCATTCCAGCCTCCCTTAAGCAGAAAGTGCTTAAACTTCTTCATGATGGTCATTGGGGAGTATCGAGAATGAAACAGTTAGCTCGACAACATGTCTGGTGGACTAATATTGACAAAGACATCGCACAATTAACTGAAAATTGTGATGTGTGCAAAATTGCAAATCCTGTTCACGCACGTGAATACTTAAGCTGGCCTGAAGCTGATCGACCTTGGGAGAGAGTACATATCGACTTTGCTGGTCCATTTTGTAATTCAATGTGGCTAATTTGTGTCGACGCTTTCTCGCAATTTCCGTTCGTTGTACAACTATCTACAACAACAACGGTTGACACCGTATCAGCATTGTCTTCTATATTTTCTCTGGAAGGTATACCAGAAACCATCGTAAGTGACAATGGTCCGCAATTTACAGCTGAAGCATTCAAACAGTTTTGCTCAAAACTTGGCATCAAACATATAACAACAGCGCCGTTTCATCCAGCCTCAAACGGGTTAGCCGAACGATTCGTCAGATCTTTTAAAACTGCCGTTCAGAAAAACATTGACGATGGATTGTCTCTCAAATTCGCTGTATCAAAATATCTTGCAACATATCGTGCAATGCCGAATGCTGAGGGTAAATCACCTGCAGAACTTTTACATGGAAGGCCTGTTCGTACCTTGTTGAGTCAACTGTTTGAATCGCCTAGGAAGCACCTTGAAGCTTCGAAACGGAAAATGAAATTCAGTCTAAAGCAACCCGTCTTCGCTCGAAACTACGCAAGAGGGGAAAAATGGATAAAAGGAGTTATTGTGAAACAACTTGGTAAAATGGTTTACAGAGTGAACACATCTTTTGGTTACATCAAACGTCATGTTAATCAGCTTAAAACTAGAAGTAGCTCTGACCTCTCTTCACAACCAATTTTTGAATTCGCTCCAAATTTCATCAATGCCACACCGCCTTCATCTAGCCAATCAACATTAATGCCTAGTGAAGAACGTTCTACCGAAGTAGTTCAACTTCGAAAAAGTGGTCGTATTCGGAAGGATGTAATTCGATTTGAATCCGACGATTTCAGGAAAACTTAAACTTTGTCAAAAATTAAGGGCGGAGAAAGTGTTATAATCTAGTATGCTTTGCATTAGTTTAAGCAATCTTAAGTAATGAAATGTAAACAAAATTTAGTTAAATATAAACTGTCAATCTTGTCGGTTGTATTTACTTCAATTATGGTACTGAGTTATATAAGCTTTTTATTTTTATAGCTAACACTGAAACAGTTCTTGCTAATGATCCTACAGGTATTGATAAAAAAGAAGGAGGTTTTCACTGGATTAGCTGGGTATTGCTGCCTAAAAAATATGGAAATTTATTGAGTGAAGAAATAAGTAATGATCAGTATCAAGTTTTCTTTTTTGATTCTTTTGCTAAAAAAAAGATTCCTGAAAGATTAAAGGAGGGTTTGACTAAGGGTACAATCTTTGTCGAAGATCAGACTACTGTAACATTGCTCCCTTTTTGTAAAGAGAAAGAAATAGTTTTAAATGATAATAACCAACTAACTGGTCAGCAAATGAATGGAAGTGACTATGGTTGGTGGGCAGTTTATTATGCGTTGATGGCTGTTTATACTGGAGGAGTAGAGTTTCTTAATATTTGGAAAGGAAGGAAACTATCTGCAGTACCTTTGCGTAATATAATGAACTTACAAGAGGCTATAGAGCAGGAGTCCTTGCAAGACAAGGAAAATCGTTCACCAGATCCAAGAAATGGGGAACATAGAAGTGGTACTATAAATGAGATACAAAAGAAGTTATCAAGATTAGAAGAAAGAACTAGTACAAAGGATCAAAATAAGAGGAGTCGTGCTTCAGATGGACATCTTCTGGATGAAGATTTTGAAAGGAGCTTGACAGGTAATAACTACCAACTTTGTCTTAAAAATTACACTATCTCGGGTATTGCAAAGCACATCTATGGATGGACTGAAAGTAGTAATATAATTTTTGGAGTTGAAGGTTGTGGGCTGCTACTAGAGAAATTAGATAAGTTCAAGAAGAATAAAGACAAAACATTAATATACATTGTCAATAAAGATGGTAACCACTGGGTAACATTGGTTGCTATCCATACTAATGAGCAGGAAGATGTTTTTTTCTATGCAGATTCTTTTGGAGTAGGGATTGAAGAGTGTCGTGTAAATGCTGTTCGTGTATATCTACCAAAGAGGTGTAAATTTTCTTTCTGAAGATAATATTGATCTTCCATAGTTCTGTAAAATTTTTCACATATGCCATTAGTTTGTTGAGAACGAGCTTAAGTTTGAGAATGATCAATATCCTCAAATACAGCTGGTAAGCGTGATTTTCAGGTCTGCCACAGTACACTGTACTAGTATCCAATACCTTTGTTATTACAGCTATCTCTGCCACCCAAGTATCCAGAATGTTCTGTTTCAATTTCTCCATGGGCCTCTTTTCCTTCCTCAGCCTTCTCTAGAGCTGTTGTCTGCTTTTCTGTTAAGATCTTGCCGTCTTTGAATGCCTTTCACTTCTTTTTGAAATTTTCAAAATGATTTCTTTGCCACACCGATCTTATTCCACTTGCAGAGATGAGAATTCCACTCTTTTCCAGTTTGTTTGCTGCTCTTTCTTATCCTTATGCTGGAAAGTCTATTGCTATATCAATTACTGCTTTTTATATATCCTCTTCCATTTCTCCTCCTTTTCATACAGATCTTTGAAGCGGTAGAATGTATCCCTTCATTATCTTACACTGTATTTACTGTTCTGTTTTGATTTCTTTTTACTACAAAAATAGAGATTGATTAGTGGAAGCGACGGTTACTACCTTAACGTTCTTTAATCCAGGATAGTGAGTAGAATCTTTAAGTGACATCGGTTGCTTTCGTTCTTTTTTATAGGAATAGCAGTATTAGTACTAATTTTTTGATCTAATAATTTATAATTGATCTAATAGATTTTCTGCTGTAACTGCAAACCTTGTATGTATCATGGGTTTTAAAGTTAGTTGTTATAGATGTTAATCTTGCTGCTATAGTCCCTAATCCTTTGGTTTTTTTAGCTAAGATAGTTGAGCTTTTTTTTAGCTCTTTCAACGGTTTTAATTATATGATTGTTCAATATCTTTCTTTCAGAAATAGCAACGTTTTGGAAAAATCTATAAGCTGCTTTAATTTGATGCCAATCTTCACAAGCCTGATTTATTAAACGCTCAGCAAAACTATTAATTATTTTTAAAAGTCTCCTACTTAATCTTATATCACCAAAATTAACAATTCCAAATTCATTTTCTGCCAATTTGCCATTTTCAGACTATAGATCTATTTATAATAGAAAGTAGAATTCGTTAAATAGCAGCTTCTTCTCCATTTTTAGATTTATGCGACAAGACAGAAAATATTGAAACAGATACTTATTGAAATACCGTTTTACTCATAAAAAGATAGTGAGTCGATATGTTAGCAGGGGGTAAAGAGTCCGGTAAATCACCTAGTAGTGGGAGCATTCTAAACAAGCCAGATTTCGTTACTAGAGATCCTATTTCCATTTTTAGTAGGGTAAAAAATGCAAGTGATAAAGAGGAAAAAAAGAAGCTTAATCAACTTTTAGAGATACTAAGGATGAAATTGCCTGAGGGCTTTAAGATAGGAGCTGCTGTAGGTGAAGAGGATTGTTTCTTTGATTCCATAGCTCAAGGATTGGACGAGCTAAAAGATAAAGGTCTGATTGCAGGTAGTAAAGGATTTAGTGTAAAGTCTTTGCGGGAAAATTGTAAGCAATATGCACAACAAGTTAATCAATCAAAAAAAGGTTCATGGTTGAGTAGTGCTTTAAAAGGAGAAGGTGAAAAACTTTGTGAATATATTCCGCGTATTGAATTTACTGCAGAAGATATTGACAATACATGCTCTGGTTCAAGAACAAAAATTCAAAAGTTAGAAAATGCTATATGGGGACGACCTGAAGTTGAAGGAAAAATGATATGCGAAAAGTATGGCGTGAAAGTTAGGACTATAGAATTGAGAGATAAAGAGATAGATGGTTTAGATGTTATTAAAAGTAAGGTAGGTACAGGTAACAATGTTATTTACATAGTGAATTACAAGAACCATTTTGTACCACTTCTTAGTAATATTAAAAAAGATATAAAGAGAAGCATAAAAGTATCTAGAGAGGAAGCTTACGGTAATGTAATAGGTTCAAGTTCAAAAAATATTTCTCAATCTTTCATTTCTACACCATTACAACACATTGAAAATCCCACATACAGCCAAAGTGATTGCTCAAGAAGTCCTGGTAAGGAAAATCATAAAACGGGTAGGAAACGTGGGCGTTCTGTTACGGATAAAGATAATAAAGCACCAAAAAGGGCGCGCTTGGATGTAAATGTTGTTAGTAATGAAGATTTAGAATCTTCTAGTGATTTACAGGATAGACCCGAACAGGATGAACTGCTTAATGCTAAACGACACATTCCTCATCATTTGATTGAACTTATGTATCAGTTAGACTTATCAGTGTTGTGCTTACTTAGAAAGTCTACATATGAACATAAATATCCTTCATTGTCATTAGCGTTTGGAGATGATGATATTGACAAATTTAGTAATATTGTTCTTCGCTATAAGGGGAAGTCTATTCATATACAAGTTCAAAATGTGGATAATTATATAGATAGTAATATCAGTTATACTAGGTTATTTAACAAAGAAAGACGAAGTGCTTCTATTAATAGTTACTTTGATAGTTTTGTTAAACATCTAATCTCTAAGTCAGATAGTTTATATAATGTGAAATATCTTATTGTCTATACTAATTCAGGCTTGGATCTTACAGAAGAAAAGGAATTAAAACAAGGACGATCCAAAAACTATTATCCTTTTAAATTTTGTAGCATAAATGTAGAGGAAAATGACATTCTAAAAAACTTTTTATTTACAAGTAATGACATACAAGGGCATGGTTTTTATCAGTT
>NC_051846.1:233283165-233287617 GCF_002237135.1 Teleopsis dalmanni | reverse complement strand
GACTAACTATTTAATTAAAACACATTTTTTAGTCCCCTTTTAGGGAGATACAATCATTCCAACGCTTTTGCAATCTTTCGATACCGCCTTTGTAAAACGATTTTTCTTTGCCTTCAAAATAGACGTTAGTTTCGGCGATTACTTCATTATTTGAGCCAAATCTCTTACCAAGGAGCATCTTTTTGAGGTCTGCGAAGAGCCAGTAGTCGCTGGGGGCCAGATCTGGAGAATACGGTGGGTGCGGTAGCAATTCGTAGCTCAATTCGTTCAATTTTGCCATCGTTTTCATCGACTTGTGACACGGTGCATTGTCTTGGTGGAACAAAACTGTTATCTTCGCCATATGAGGCCGTTTCTTTGCGATTTCAACTTTCAAACGCTCCAATAACGCTATATAGTAGTCGCTGTTGATGGTCTTCCCCTTCTGGAGATAGTCGATGAATATTATTCCATGCGCATCCCAAAATACAGACGCCATAACCTTGCCAGCCAACTGCTGCGTCTTTGGTTGCTTTGGGCGGCCTTCACCGGCTGCATGCCACTCAGCAGACTGCCGATTTGACTCTGGAGTGTAATGGTGGATCCATGTTTCATCCATCGTGATGTACCGACGCAAAAACTCCGACTTATTGCGCGTAAACATGTCCAAACAGCTCTTTGAATCATCGATTCGTTGTTGTTTTTGCTCCGGTGTGAGCAAACGCGGCACCCATTTGGAAAACACCTTTTTCATACCCAAATGTTCGTGAATTATGGTGTGTACACTACCTGCTGACATCTGTAGAATGTCAGCAATCTCCCTCACTTTCACTTTACGGTCGGACATAATGATTTTCAGTGTTTTTTCAACGTTTTCCGGAATAACAGCGTCATTTGGCCGTCCAGTAGATGGAATGTCATCGGTGTCTGTACGACCACGTTTAAATTCGGCATGCCAATAACAAATGCTTCTTTTTGATGAAGCAGAGTCCGAATAATGTTTTTCAAGCCATTCCTGGCATTGAACAGTATTTTTTTTCATTAAAAAACAATGATAAATAAGCTCACGGAATTGCTTTGAATTCATTTTTTTTTTGAAAACTCAAAAGTAGCGTCACTTAAAGCATTGTAACTTGTAAACAAATGGTCGGATTAACATATGATTTTGACGGTAAACCTAAAAAGGTTGCCACTTTCGAAAAAAATATTTATTTAGTATTAGTACCGCCATCTATGTATCAGTCACACATATTATTGAACGAAGTGTTAAATACTAGTATAGGAGGGCATACATAACTCGCGAATTTACTTAAAATTATATAATTATATTTATCAAAAATTTGCTAAATTTTTCTGTATTTACAAAAACACGCTTTGATAACTCTGAGTTGTTTTATTTTTTTCACACGTGTGACCAGCCGATACAGACAGCATTAAATTCAATTTCACATGCGCACATAGTGTTGCAAAACAATTAATCTACTACACAATTTTTGTTTTCTTTTAAATTTTATATCGATCTAAGATCTCGCCACGTAATTTGATATATACCAACGAACAGTTTCCCCAGACAAGCCGCTCCTATTGTAACAACTACCACTATTGAATAACCTTACGCAAACGTAATGAAAAGCTCTTCTAATATACCAAGCAATATTACTCAATCGGAAACTCCTACCCTACAGACGATGATTGCTCAATTAGCAAACTCTGTTTCACAAATGAATCAACTTATGATTTCAATGCAAGCTCTACTTAGCGCTATCAAATCGCTAATTGAACCTTGATTTTACCTCTTCAGGTCAACCCACCTATTGCCCCCAGACTCATGTAAAATTCCTGAGCTAATTGATTTTGGTGTTGTCAGAGGCATACTCCGAAACCTTATAAATTCTCTAACTTGTTGCGAATTGTCTTCTGATCACTCACCTGTCCTGATAACTGTTTCAAATACAGCACTCTGCTACGGGAAATTATTTAAGCTTAACTCCAAACAAACTAACTGGATTAAATTCCGAAAATACATTAGCAGTCACATAAACTTAAAACCCAAGCTAAGAAGTGTAAAAGATATAGACTTAGGCTTATATGATCTTATGACTATTATAACCGCCGCTGCAGTGCATGCAACACCCATCAAGCATGACCCCAACCAAAGCCTTCAAAAAGGACGTCTGCTCTAATTGATAAACGTTTAAAAGAAAATCGCCGCCTACGAAAAGAATGACAACGAACTAGATCTCCATCCGCAAAGCAAATATTTAATCAAGCAGCTAAGCTATTAAAAGAAACTTTAGATAAAGAACTGCATGAAAATATACTGAAATTTACGGAAAACCTCTTCCCATTCGGAAAAGATAAACTCTCATTATGGAAAGCCACTAAGCGATTAAAAGGCCTAAAGGAAACTGAACCACCTCTAAGGCTGGGAAACGGAAAATGGGCAAGGAGTAATAAGGAAAAAGCTCTAGCTTTTGCTGAATACCTGCAAACGGTTTTCACACCCAATTCACGTACGGGTCATTTCAAAATTAATGCCAGCATTAGAAATGCGGAAAGGGCTCCGAATTCAATAAAAGTCAATCCTAATGATGTCAAGAAAATTATTGACCAGCTTCAAATAAAAAAGCTTCTGGTCATGACCTAATAAGCAATGAAATGATATCTCAGCTCCCGGATATTGCTGTAAGAATGTTTTCTTATTTATGCAACGCGATGCTTGCAAAATCACAATGATCGCAAAATCTGGCAAGGACGTAACACAAGTAACCTCTTACAGACCAATTAGCTTACTGCCAACCCTTTCAAAGCTATTTGAAAAATTATTGTTAACAAAGCTTCTCCCGTCCATTAATGAAAATAACATCATTCCTTCTCACCAATTTGGTTTTCGGCATAAACAGAGCACAATTAAGCAAGTTCACCGAGTGGCAAACGAAATTAGAAAGGCCTATGAAGAAGGAAAATACTGTTCTGCCCTATTTCTTGACATTGCACAGGCCTTTGACAAAGTATATCACGAATGTCTTATCTTTAAAATTAGGCAAAGTCTACCAGCTTCTTTTTATAAACTATTGATTTCATACCTAACTACACGTAAATACAAGGTAAAACTCAAGGATACAACCACAGATAAGATTGATGTGAGTGCTGGAGTTCCGCAGGGCAGCGTTCTTGGACCGGTTTTATACCTCATATTTACATCGGATTTGCCGACTAGTCAAAAAATAACATCTACGTTTGCAGACCATACTGCTGTTCTCAGCGTTCATAAAAATTCTTTCACCGCTTCCCAGGAAGTACAGGCTCATCTTAGGGACGTCCAAAACTGGCTAAGCGACTGGCGCACCACAATAACCTGGTGTCAGATGTAAATATAATACTGCAAGATTAAATGAATGGAGGGTGTGCACCAATGAAGGAATGATGCGAATATATAGCCTAGCCTTCTCAACTGTGAACATCACCTATCCGCGGCGCTTCCTGGTATAACCTGAAAATATATAATTGCACTGAAATTCTCTAAATTCTAAACAGCAATCTTATCTCCAGGTAAGCAAATAAGTAGTTGGGGGTTGATCGCAAGGTCAGCAACTTTGCTTCGGAAAAATTTTAACGCTGCGTATTGACGGGCTATGTCGACGAAATTTGGACTTGAGATTTAGAGCATGGAACGTATTAACTACGCTGTTGTGAGTCGAAAGGCTCTGACTATAAAGAACGTTCTTGGTTTATATTCCATCATAAGGCATGCCTAAAAGTAGGCAACGTCGTTTGCGGCTTGCGCAATAGTAGTAACCAAGGTCAGCTCATCAGCTTGACGGTTATTGACGTTCTTGCGAATTATGCGATCCGCAAAAGATCCAGTTGACTCCTTTGAAAAATGCGGAGTATACAAAATCAAATGTGGCTCCTGCAACAATATATACATCGGACAAACAAAAAGACCCTTATTAGAGTAGAGCTCAGTAACTTCATGTACGGTCGTGTTTTTGTGCGATGTGCGTACTTTCTTAATATTAAAGCCTTATTCGTTTGAGAAAACAAGCGAAGTGCGGACAAATTTGCAAGCGCGACGTAAAACATTTTAAGTTGATATTAATTTACTTCAACGAGATTTTTCAAAAAAATAAAACATCTGAATGATTCAAGGTGCAAAATATTAATAATTTATTTTCTAAAATTCTACTTTTACAATAGTTCATGATTTTATTTATATTGCTGAATATTGATTGTATTTCCATATAACAGAAATACTAACATAATCAGTAGTCAGCAGAAAATATTTATATGAATTTATTTTATTAACAATGTCTTTACAATAATCAATTATTTCGTTTATATTGCTGATTATTGACCTTATTTCCACATACCGGAAATGCTTACATATTCAATAATCAAAAGTTATTTATACAGAATGGAATTATCTATTTGGTAAAAAAAGAAATATTAAAAATATACTTTTAATAAAAA
>NC_051846.1:233276805-233283065 GCF_002237135.1 Teleopsis dalmanni | reverse complement strand
AAAAAAAGAATACGGAAAGGAATTTTACTATAAGTAACTTGTCTGGTATTTTAAGTGGGGCAGGAGCCAAAGCTAGCAGTGCTTTTAAAGAATTACATGACGTTTGTTTTAACGACAATGGAGAAGAGACAGAACTTTTAAATAATTTCTATGATGCAGGCTTTAAGCCAGGTAACTTATCCTCTATGTTATGTGGATCAGGATCTCGCACTTCTCATAGATTAAAAGAATTTCATAATACTCTTTTTGACGATAAAGGAAAGGAAACAGGACTTTTAAGTGATTTTCATAAGATAGGTTTTAATCCTCAGAGTCTGTGCAGTATATTAAGCGCATCAGTAAGTAGTTTAGGTCAGTTTCATGATTTTTGTTCCACAGAAAAAGCAAAAGCGTATTTAATCCATTTCTCACAGGCAGGTTTTACTATTAACAAATTATCTGATATACTGCATGGAGCAAGGGCTAGCATTTGTTCTGCTCTGAAAGATTTTCACAATGTTTGTTTTGATGAGCAAGGGAACAATACGCAGCTTTTGAATGATTTCTATAGCGTAGGGTTTACGGCAAGTCACTTATCCAAAATATTAGGCATGGCAGGAAATAATTCAGCTTCTATCTTAAAAAATTTCCACAAATCATGTTTTAATGAAAGGAATTATTTAAATCACTTCTTAGCCGAGAAAAAACTTTTTACACCAAAAAATTTATCTAGGATGTTACATAGAGTAGGACTTAGTATTTGTTCTGCCTTTGAAAAATTGCATGGTTTTTGTTTTGATAAAGCAGGAAGTAAAACGGATTATTTAAATAATCTTATCAAAAATAACTCACCGGATACGATACTTAATACACTATATAAAAAAGTAGAAAAAGTTAAAAAAGCTCCTTCTGCTTTCTTAGATGAGCAGAATATTAGTGAAGAAGATAAAATAACCAATCCAGATCTTAACCTGAGTAGCGCATCCGGTAGAACAGAGCAAGAACAAAACTTGGGTAGTTTACAACAAGGTGATTCTAAAATTAAGAGAAAAACCCGGAAGGGTATTACTAACCAAAGTAAGAACGGACAATATGATAAAATTTTAGACACAGTAGCAGGTAGCTCAAGAGATTTATCCCAGAGACGAGGAACAAGGAAAAACAAATACAGTCAGTACACTACAGCAAGAGGCAACGAGAAGTGTTTTCAGACTTATCAAAGTTTGCGTTATCTATTAAACCAGTGAAACAAGGGCTTTATTTATCTTCTTTTAAAGCACGTGGGGTTGAGATTGATGGTAGATGTGTAGAGATTACACGTGGCTTATCGCAAGCTTTATTTTTACAGAGTGACAAGTCATTTTTAAGTAATTTAGAAACTTCCGCTGAAATTTACGAGCGTATAGTGCAGGGCAAGCAGGTATCTAAAATGGAAGAAAGAGAGGTTTTTGCTTTTAGTAAATTATTTAATGTTTTCGAACAACAGTTAGATTCTTCTACGAATAGCCTGCCTTCAAACCTAATGCATAATAAGGACTATAAAACACCTAGTAATTTATCACATTATATAACTGAAGTTAAAGGTGATTTTGCTATTCACTTAGTAACAAGTGATCACGTTGTTGCAGTTTATAGAATAGGTGATAATTATGCTTATTTTGATAGCAATACAGCATTTGTTTCTGGATTGAAAAGTGTTGATCAGCTTATAGATGCTGTAGAAAAAGGAATGAAATCTGCTAGCTATAAAGTAGAAAAAGAAGGGTTCCTTGTTGAACACTTTGACATTGAGCGAGCTAATGGGTTATTGTCAAGTGAAGATAAACAAATTTTAGCAAAAGAAATCAAAACAGAATGTCAACTTCTAGCAGAGCAAGATAAGGAGCTTGGTTTTATAAAAGTCAATGGTCAAGAAGTATCCAGAGTAGAATTATATGAGCTTGGTACTAAAATTAGTGTGGAACGCGGCTTACCTTTACTTATTAATGCTGATATGAATTTAAGTAGCAAAAAATTCCAAGCTCATCTAGACAGAAAAGAAGTAAGTCTGACAGCTAGAGAATATCTTGATCATTTGAAGGGTAGCAGGAATGTAGAAGAAATAGTACAAGCGACTGAAACAATTCCTTTTGAAGGTTCAAAACGTGAAATTGAGAAAGCGGAGCAAATGCGTGAGCCAAAGCAATCTGTGTTGGAACAGTTGGTTAAAAGAACAATTAATACTATATTTGCTGCTGTGTCTCTTGCCGACATTAGCCGATCAGAGAGTCAGTTATTGTGGGAAGCAAAAAGTAGACTTGAAACTCATTTAGGTGATGTGACAGTAAATAATCAACCAATGAGAACAGAGTATCCGTTCAGGAGAGTGGTTTAAGAAATGATAGATAGAAGATTGTGAAAAGGTTTAGGTTACTTTGTTTCCATGTTAAGTATAACGAAATTATCTGTTCAAGTTCCTCGCTGTGATTGTGCAAAATATGAGTTTTTACGATAAACGATATAATGCCTAATTTTCCCTTCAGCATTAGACTTGCTGCGAAGGAGGAGAAATGTTTATATAAAGAAAGATAGAGCAAGTAAAAGTGAGGTAAAATGACCATAATCTAAGGTAATGTTCAAAAAAGTGTGTCAAACCAAAAAATAGATTGATATAAAGAAAAGTTTATGTACTAGATTTAATAGTCGAATCCATCCCAAGAAAACTTCTTCTCACGGTTATTATTTTAAATTAAACAAGAGTGACCATATTGTTAATTTAATGATAGAAAGTATCAAAGTGTATAACTATTGAAATAATGGTATTAGTTATAAAAGGATAACTTTACTTTATTGATTTTTTCGACTACCATGCGGATAGTTTAACATAGTGAATCGATATGTTTGCACAGAGTAAAGAATCCAGTAAATTATATAATGAACGCTTGAATCCAGATAGTGAGAGCACTCTAGAAACGTCAAGTTTTGTTACTAAAGACTCTATTCCCATTTTTAGTCAGATAAAAAATGTAAAGGATGATAAAGAGAAAAAAGAAAAGCTCAATCAACTTTTAGATGCATTAAGGAAGAAATTGCCTGAGGGCTTTAAGATCGGAGCTGCTGTGGGTGAAGAGGATTGTTTATTTGATTCAGTTGCTCAAGGATTGAATGAGCTAAAAGATAAAGGTCTAGTCGAAAATAGTGAAAGGTTTAATGTAAAATCATTAAGAAAAGATTGTGCAAATGATGCTAGAAAATACGAAGATAAAATTGTAAAGGATGCAAATGAAGGTGGCTATTTTGTTCCACAGAAGAATATTGCTTTTCCTCATCTTGAAAATATTATGGATAAAAAGGGAAATGATGTTCCAGATGTGCAGGAGACTTTTGACAAATACTTGGACTATATTAAAAGTGTGGCTACAGAAAATGGTCCTATTCCTATACGGGGAAGACTAGATATTGAAGGAAGAAAGATATGTGACAAATATAAAGTAAAAATTAAAGTGATAGGACTTAAAGAACAACCTATAGGTGATACAAATGTTATTGAAAGCGAACAAGGCGAAGGTACTAATGTTATTACTATGGTAAATTACAAGAATCATTTTGTACCACTTCTTAGTAACCTCGAAGAAGATATTGAAGGAGCTATACTAGTTTCTAGAGAAGAGGTTTATGGTATAGCAGATGAAGAAAGTCCTTCTTTGATTGAAGATATCAAAAATTATGATCTCGAAGAAGGAGCAGAACAGCAGTCACAAGCACAGAACCAATCTAATCGCGATTCTTTACAAGGCAAAATTCATCTTACTGCAATTGATATTTATCATGGGTTAAACCAAGTAACATTTGGTAGTGATGATTCAGGTAATTCTAGAGGATGGGCAGATATTGATCATATAAACAATTTTATGAACAAGGCAATTGCAAATAATAATAATCAGCTTGCCTATTATATTAGTCCTATTAACTTCGGGTTTAATGAAGAGGAGGATATTAGAGATTCACTGAAACATATTTGTCGAAGAGTTGTAGATAATTCTAAAATAAATGATCATTATTGTTATAATCTAGTATGTTTTGCATTAGTTTAAGCAATCTTAAATAATGAAATGTAAACAAAATTTAGTTGAATATAAACTGTCAATCTTGTCGGTTGTATTTACTTCAGTTGGCGACGAGGATAAAAATCTGCAATTATTCAATCGCTTTCACGCTTATTTCGTACCGTTCAATTTTACATACAATCATGCCGGGCGAAAGTGAAATTTATAAGCAATTGCTTAAAGAACAACAAGAGTTCTCAAAAAATTTACTGAAACAACAACGTGAGTGGATGGACTCAATGTTCCAAAAACAAGGTACTGCCGGTGTATCTGAAAGAAATAACAACATTGTTCCAGTATTTCACAAATTTTCGAAAGAACAGCAAACCTGGGAATCGTACTTAGAACAACTTAACCAACATTTTTTAGCATATTCAGTTCAGTGCAGTGAAAAACAAAAATCATTTTTCTTGTCTTGGATTGGCACAGAAAATTTTGAGCGGCTAAAAAATCTTTTCGGTAACACGAAAGTACAAGAACAATCTTTCGAAAATTTAACGAAAAAACTAACGGATCATTTCCAGTCGAAACGACATGTGGTCGCTGCACGTTACGATTTTTTCAAAAGGGAAATGAAGCCACATCAATCATACAGAGAGTGGGTAGCCGATCTCCGCGGATTGGCAAGAGAGTGTAACTTTTCGTGCTCAGCCCAGAATTGTTTACACAATTTCGTGGATGATATGATTCGTGACCAAATTATTATACGTACACCTCACGATGCAGTGCGCACGGCTGCGTTCCAAAAGCCCCAGCCGACACTTGCTGATGTTTTGCAGATTGCAGAATTGTACGAAACAACCACTAAAACGGTGGCAACAATTAAAGAACAAACGATCGAAAACTCAATGCCTGTTAATTCAGTTGGTACAATTATAAAAAAATCGGGTGTTTTCAACAATAACAATAATAAAGTAAAATTCAAATCATGTTCTGGCTGTGGAAACTCTCATGCAAGAGAAAACTGTAAATTTAGAAATGCTGTTTGCAATAGATGTAGCAAAATTGGACATATTGCGCCAGTGTGCATGTCAAAACAAAACAAGAACAACAAAAGTAATTCAGGTGATGAAAACAAGAAGAAAGATTACCGTCGTAAAAGTCACAACATTGGTACTGTTGAAACAATTAACAGTTTAACAGGTATTGTAAAAACTGAAAGCAATAAGAATTACATTGACTTGGAAATTTGTAATAAAATTGTGTCTTTCCAAATGGATTCTGGTGCAACAGTTTCTTTAATAAATAAGCGAACATTCAAAACTCTAAATTGCCCAAAGTTGCGAAATTGTACAAAAACCTTATTTGGTTTTGGCAAAAATGAAATTCCAGTGCTTGGTGAACTTTGCGTAGATATCAAATGTGGCGGAAAAGAAAGGGAAGTGGTAATCGTTGTCGTGGATGTCGAAAACTGTAACAATTTATTCGGTTTCGATTTATTTAAAGAATTCGGGTTTGAGATTCAACAAATTTGTAACTGTGAATCAGTTAGTGAATCGCACAGAATTAGCGAGCTGTGTAAGAAATATGGTGATATTTTTGAACCAGCTCTTGGTACAATAAAAAACTTTAAGGTCAGTATTTTTTTAAAGCCAAATGCACATCCGAAATTTTACAAAAGCCGACAAATTCCATTTTCGCAAATGTCACTTTTCAAGAAAGAAGTCGATCGATTGACAAATGCGGGTATTTGGAAACCTGTGAAGTTTTCCCAATGGGCTTCGCCTATTGTACTAGCGCCAAAAGCGTTTATACCAGGAACCATCGTAAGTGACAATGGTCCGCAATTTACAGCTGAAGCATTCAAACATTTTTGCTCAAAACTTGGCATCAAACATATAACAACAGCGCCGTTTCATCCAGCCTCAAACGGGTTAGCCGAACGATTCGTCAGATCTTTTAAAACTGCTGTTAAGAAAAACATTGACGATGGATTGTCTCTCAAATTCGCTGTATCAAAATATCTTGCAACATATCGTGCAATGCCGAATGCTGAAGGTAAATCACCTGCAGAACTTTTACATGGAAGGCCTGTTCGTACCTTGTTGAGTCAACTGTTTGAATCGCCTAGAAAGCACCTTGAAGCTTCGAAACGGAAAATGAAATTCAGTCTAAAGCAACCCGTCTCCGCTCGAAACTACGCAAGAGGGGAAAAATGGATAAAAGGAGTTATTGTAAAACAACTTGGTAAAATGG
>NC_051846.1:233265734-233276705 GCF_002237135.1 Teleopsis dalmanni | reverse complement strand
AAAAATATATAAAAGAAATAGAAAAAAATATAAAAATCAAAAAAAAACTTATATAAAAGAATTAAAAACAAGTTATTTTTTATTTATTTAACTAATAGTTTTTTGGTCAAACAGATGTTTCTAGTATTACCCAAGGCCCAACAGTGGTCTTGGGAATTATTTTTCTTATAATTAATTATTCGTAAATAATTTTTTAAAACTGCAAGTGCCTGGGGTTGAACTCATACCTTGCCAAATTTAAAAATCAGAGTCAGCATTCATTAGCCAACTGATCCAAAGCCGTACTTGATTTGTATGTTCGAAATTGGGATTTTGTTAATTTGCTATGAAAGTTTATTAATAAAATCAATTGCTGTGTTGTATTAGAACAAAATCATAAGCTATAGAATAATTGAAATAATTAATTAATTATTTATAAAAGCATGCAATAAATAATGTCTCTACATAAAAATAGTATTGAAAACTAACTTTTAAAAATATAAATACAATTTGTTATATAGTTAGTTGTGATGGAGGGTGACGAATCCCTTTCAATTAGCTAAAAAGCCGATTTGAATCCATATAATTTATTAATTTTATTACAATTATAATTAATTTTACAGGTGGTTTAAGATTTCGTACTAATACAGCATAGCGAATGTATATGTGAATATGATAAAAATAAGAGTATAATAAAAATAATAATAAAAATAAAAATAAAAAATAAAATAATTATAAATATAATACTAAAAACAGCAAAAATTATAAAAATAAAATAAAAATAAATTTAAAATAAATTTTAATGAAAATGAAAAAATTAATAGTAAAAATAAAAAATATAGTAATAATAATAAATTGTGAGCTTATAGCATTAAAAAAAGATAAAAGACCGAAGAAAAATTGGAGGAATGTCACCTCAAAAAATTTCTTATAAAAAAATATATAAATACTTTCAGTGCTAATAATATGATATATATATATAATATGTATATATATATATACATTGTTACTGCTCAATTCAATTCAATGCTCATGTCAATTTCCAGAATATTTAACTGATATAGTTCAACCTATACCGTTCAGTCAAAACTCATATTATAATTCTTTCTGTTATCTATTCTCAACTAGCATTGAACTTACTTGAATAAGTGTAAAAAATTTTTTTTTAATATAAATTAAGTAATAATAATTTGCAAAAAGTTAAGAAACAAATTAACACGAACAGCTGCTAGTTACCACAAATTATAACAACATCGCATTAAAAAAACGTGCTCTGTCGCCATTCTCAATTGACTTTAGTAACAGCAAATGTTGAGATACAAATAAATGTAAAGAACTAAATAAACGTAACATTTCCGTACTTATAAAACACAAATTAAACTCAAGTGACGTGATTATTGGACCATTACTGACTTACTGCATAATGTATTCATACATATGGCTCATATATAAATATTACATACAAATATTACATATATATGTTATATATATATATATAGTGCATATATATATTTCAGGACCAGGGCCGCTAGCGAGTGCAGATCAAAGTGCGGAGTTTGATCTTATAGATTTTGAAATATTTTTTAACATGTTTAGTAACAAACTTTGAAATATAGTGACATATATTATAATAATCTTCTTTATAAGAGCAATATATATCATAAAATATAAGATATAAAAAAACTTGTTATTGTAAGTAAGAAAGGGTGTCCAAAAACTACGATCGAAGTATTATTAACAGCAATAATCTTCTAATATAACAAATTCGAAAATATTAAATAATTCAATTTCGAAATTTTCAGTGCTTTCAAAACTGTTCGTGTTCAAGAGTCCAAAAACAAAAATATTGTTGTTGTATATTTTCAGGCAAAATTTTTTCGATCATTTTCTAATACTTTGCTGCAACAGTGGACAAAAATTCCATAGTAACAAATGTTATTAACAAATTATATACTATTGGAAATTATTTAAATATAAAGAATCAGTTATTATGATCTAGCAAAAACATCCTCCTCCTCTCACTTATTTTTAAATGGCTTGGACATATTTGTTGTCTAAATACTAAGAAATATTTCCAACACCACTGATGAGGAGTATTTGGTACCCATATATGTGCGAATTAGAAAGCTGATCTACAGCCAGATAATTAGACCAGCACTACTTTATGGGTGTGTCGTGTATAGTAAAGTTGCCGCCCTACTATCTAGAAGCTACAAATTGCTCAAAGTTAGGCTCTCCAAAGACTCTTCAAAGTGCCATGGTACATCCACACGATTGACATGCTAAGAGACCTTAGAATAGATCCGATCACAAAATACATAAGGGACAGAGCCCTGAAGCTATATGCAAAAACCGACTAGCTGCCCTACTTGGCACTATCTAACGTCAGAGTAATCACTAACCGCACGGGGCGGTATTCAGATCTTAGATCAGTCATTGAATAATCACGAAGCTTATGAGGGATACACAAATTAGTCAGTGAGATGGGTGGAACTCTGCAGTATCCTTCCAGCTATCAAAGAGTAAAAGTACGCAGATGCAATTCAACTTAAAAAATTCAACTTAAAAAAATTTAAAAATTTAAATTCTCAATATTTAAAGATAATCTGGCACAATACAATTACTATAAATACCAAATAATGCTTTTAAATTTATTAGGACTAAATTGAATAAATCAATGTAATCTAAGTTTGAATAAATCAAACCAAAGCAGATAAATTCCATATTCCAGCATTTTTGCGTTATTGCGCATGTATGAGATTATGACCGTCACAGTTCTAACCATAAAAGTCAGTTACTAATTAAAAGTAAGTGAGGCTTAGTCAAAGTCGAATTCGTTAATTAAACACTTTTACCGAATGCCACAACAGCACTGACCGCAGCTGGAGTGGGGTGGGGTGGGTGTAGGCATAGTGTATATATTTTCCAATACATTTTCATAGGCGCAGGGGGTGGGGGTTTGACTTATTTGCCCAACCGCAGCATTTACAGCGGCTGACAAATATTTAACTAATGCTATTACGATTTTAATAATTTGCTAATTAGTTTAGAATACAAATGCAATTGACATTTGAGCTGCGGTTGCGAATCGCGATATTAAACGCTCGGCCACAGTTTTAATTGGATTGTCAAATATTTTTTAAAATAAAATTAAAAAAATATATATCAATAAAATGTAAATTCACAGAAAGAATTGTCAACAATTGTTTAGACAGAAATTTAAATTTGTAGAATTTAATTTAATATACAATTAAATATAAATAAGCTTTAAATAGAATAATTTGTGTTAATTAACAAGAGTTATTAACACGTACAAGTTCAAGCAATAAAAAATTGCTAAAAATATAAAATAAAAATAATTTTAAAATTTTAGTAACTTTCAAGGTAAGGTAACACTCTCTGCAATCATATAAGAACCTCCTAACCACTTAGAGACAAATATAGAACTCTCTTTCACATGTTAGCAACCCCATAAATAAGTTCACATAAAAATGAGGGCATCAAGCGTGCAACTTAAATTAGCTAATTAAAGCGTTAATGCTGAAAATTATACGCTTACGTTAATTAAACGGAATTATAAGCGTAAATACAACGCCCGTCGACACCCACACTCAGACCCACACCGACATCCACTTGGCTTGATAACTTGGCCGTCAAACAAACAGGCAGACAGACAGATATACAGCAGGCAAACTAACAAATCGTACAACTGGGAAGACACAAAATTTACACACGTGCATACGTGCAGACTCGCTGATTACACGCTCAAATACACAAAATAAACATTAAACAGCATTCGAGTGCTCAGCCATTCAAATTACGCGCTCCAGGTTATGATTTCAGCTTTTACGTTGTCATTAATTTTATTATTTTTGGCAGTGAAATTGTGAAATTGCGAAATTACGAGTACGTTTGATCAAATAAAAGCACCAACGTTTGTTTGTCCTGACTGAAGTTTCTGATACAATTCCGTTTCTAATTACCATTTCCACATGTGATATGGCTCGGAAACTGCCAAAGTTGTAACTTTAAAATTTCCTTTAAATAATTTTCATTGCTTTCGCATTTCAAACCGCATTTCATGTCAACGAAATGAACGGAACCTGGAACTGGAACTGGAAACTACATTTCGCTGCTTTATTATTTAATAAAATTTGCATTGTTTTCAGAGTTAATGTGTTGATAGCACTTTTAGCAAAACAAACAGACAATATCAGCAAATAAAATATAATCTGAGTTATTACGAATACTTATGACGAATATAAAAAGGAGCTATTACATATATTTTTATTAAGGAAACTAAAGAATACTTTTTAAGAAACAATACTATATATGTATTTTGATATTTTAAGTCAACAAAGGTCAAATGATGTCAATAACAGGTCCAGATATAAAAAAACACATATAAATAAAACACAAACTATGTTAAATGCTATCCCAGACACCGCCTAAACAATGAAAACATTGTTGAGCTCACAAACATCTATAGTAGCACTCAGAGGATGAAAAAATGTTGAATAATAAATCGGTGCTAATCAAAGACCATGTCCCAAAATACATTGACACCCTGAAAGCGAACGATAGTAATACCAGCTCTCAGTTTAAATCAACAACCTTAAAAAAACCGAGCGTACAAAAACCTAGGTTAAATCATCTGGACAACAATATCTAAATAAAACATCTAGATTAAACATATAGATTAAACATCTAGAATAAGCCATCTAGATTGAGCTATTTAGATTTAGATTAAACCATCTAGATTAATAATTCAGATGAAGCTATTTAGATTAAGCCATCTAGATTAAACATCTACATCAACCCATCTAGATTAAATATCTAGATTAAGCCTCTAGATCAAACGTCTAGATCGAGCCGTCTAAATTATAAGTCAACTAGATTAAGCTATTCAGATTAAATATTTAGATTAAGCCATCTTGATTAAACACCTAGATTAAATGTCTAGATCAAACATCTAGATTAAGCCATCTAGATCAAACATCTTAATTAAGCCATCTAGATTAAACATCTAGATTAAGCCGTCTAGATTAAGCGTCTAAGTCAAACATTGTCCTAGATTAAACCATCCAGATTAATCATCTGTTTGGTCAGTTAAAAAAATTTTTGATTAAAATAATAAAAATCTTGTCACGACTGTTCGTAACATCTCTAATAAATAAATAAGTAAACATCTGTTATTGTATTATTATGTATTATCGTTCTCGGTGAATATATTTTTTGGAGACCCTAAAAATTTGACAATTCGCATAGAAGTAAGCACTTGTTTACAATATCATATTTCAATTTAAGATATTCGATAGAATTTTCTTCAATTTTAAATACCAGATACCAGAAATACCAGAATGCGTTCTTATAAGCAAAAATTGTATACACTTTTAAAGCGTAGAGCTAGAAATTAAGGAGATAGGATTACAACAATTTTTCCATTTATATTTATAATATCATATTGATGATTCTAACGAATAAGTTTTTTACTTTTGCTTATTTTTAGAAAAACGAAAGCTCGAGATATTATTAAGGATTTATTTGGAGCAGTTGAACATGCACTTCCACATCATTGGAAGAACTTCAACAAACAAAAAATACTATATCAATATCTTAGTATAATGAAGCTCCTTTTAAAAGAATAAAGAATTACATTTAAAAATAAAAATAATTATTATTGACGAAAATATAGGAAGATGCACGATATTTAGAGTAAAAAATCTATTCAAACAACCTTGGGAATACAATTTTTTTTCAGAAAAACATGGACTTATAAGGTAACATATAACAAAGGCCATAATTAATTCTGTTTAATATGAAAAAAAAAGTCAGAAAAATAAATAAAATAAAAATAAATAGATAAAATAAAATAAATAAAAATAAAATACATATAATAACAACGAAATAAAATAAAATGAAAAAATTAGATCAAATAAAAAAATAAAACTAAAAATAAAAAATATATAAAAATTATAAAAATAATAATCAAAACAATAGAGTAATATAAGAAAATAAAATAAAAATCATAAAAAAAACTATAAAAATAAACAAAATCTATAGCAAAATAAAAAAAACCAAAAAGAAATAATTCAAAAAAAAATTTTAACAGAAATAAATAAAATATATAACTAAAAAATCAAAAAAAAATAATATAAGATAACATATTAAAAACATATTAAGAAACATAAATTAGAAAAATAGTGAATAATAAAAAGAATTGCCAGAAAACACTAGATTAGCTAACATTTAGTTTAGCTAAAATTTTTATAAATATAGTAAAAACATCTCATAGATTATAAACTTAAAAATAAGGAACCTACCTTATAATTTAAATAAATTTTTCAAATCTCTTTATTCATACCCAGCGTGCAAACAGACGAGTTTTGGACGATCGCTCGTCAACGCGATGAAGTTATGAATCTTCCACGCGATTGTTTTGGCGATTGTTATTTTTCGCCACCAACAAAATGCATACTGGTTATGACTCATTGAATTTTGTTTTGACGAAACGAACAGTGAAGAGATAAAGAAATAAAACATCTGAGCGATTGTTGCTTAGTGTTCTCTGAAAGTGCGTAACATAAGTGCATAAATTTACGCTCTCATTTGAAATTGTTTGTTTGCGTGCAGTAATTGCAATTCATTCTCTTGAACGCAGTAAAGTGGTGTAGTGAAAAAATATCAGTGAAAGTACAGTTTAAATTAAATTATTTAAATTATATTATAAAGTACATCAACAGGTAATTATTTTATTATTAAATTCTTCTGTATTCACTTCTCTATTACATTGCAGTGTTTAACATGGAGGATACAAATAACATCTATAATTGTAAGAATTTTTTTCCCTATTAACAAACGCTGATTATTCCTTAATATACCTTCTTTCATTTTTCAGATATATTGTCGGATGAATTGGAAATCGAAAATCACACTACTTCTGCTTGTTCAGCCACTACAAGTAAGTTTTTTTTTTGTAAAACTATATAATTTAGTTCATTAAATAAATATTATCATAAATATTATCTTTATTTATGCCAGTATTATAGTAAGCACAATACTTTTTTGATTTTTATTAGGTCTTCCAACTCCAAGTCTTTCCGATATACTACACGAAATAAGGGAGAGGGACAAGAAGCAGCAAAAGCGGGATGAAAACATAATTAAAGTCGTAAAAACATTAACCGAGGAGGTTATTTCATTACGTCAGGAAGTACGTCTTCTTAAATTCAACACAAATTCTATAAATGAAGTGGAGTCAACCATTTTACCATCGCTACCTCTACATACTGTAGAGGCCTTAGAACAGTTTGATGCGAATTTGGTTGATGAGGACGTAAACAAAGCTTTCGTAAGTTAGAATATAAATTATCAACTATATTTGTTTTACAACTATTTTATATTTTCAGAAGCACTTCATTAACAGAGTGGGCGGTGACGAAATGGCCGTATTTTTAAGGCAAAGCGTTAAGCGAGTCATATCTGATGAGCTCGCAATTAATTACACATGGAGAGGAACAAAGGAGAAGAATAGTATACAAACGTATACTTTAATAAAAATAATAAAAAGTAATTTCTTTAATAATTTAAATCTATTGATAAATATGTTCTGATATATAACTTCCATTCTGTAGATATCTGTCTCCTTAAATTTCCGCAAGTGAATGATATGAAAATGAACTCGGTGCTTCAACAACATTTTGTACATGCAAAAGACCGGATTAAGAAGCGAAAACTGAAATCACAAGAGAGTGATTTGAATTAATTTATAAATAATTTATATATACTTTTTATATTTTTACTCAACTTTTTTATTTTCTATAATACAATAAGTGTTCTGTAATAATTTATTAATAATTTATATTGTTTCCTTTTTTATATTTTTACTTAATTTTTATACCTTTTATAATACAATAAGTGTTTTGTAATAATTTATTAATAATTTATATTATTTACTTTTTTATATTTTAACTTAAGTTTTTTACTTTTTATAATATAATAAGTGATTTGTAATAGTTTATTAATAATTTATATTATTTTTTTTTTTTATATTTTTACTTAACTTTTTTACTTTTTATAATAGAATAAGTGTTTTGTAATATTTTAGCAATTTTTATAATACAATAAGTGATTTGTAATAGTTTATTAATAATTTATATTATTTACTTTTTTATATTTTTACTTAACTTTTTTACTTTTTATAATAGAATAAGTGTTTTGTAATATTTTAGCAATTTTTATAATACAATAAGTGATTTGTAATAGTTTATTAATAATTTATATTATTTACTTTTTTATATTTTTACTTTACTTTTTACAATAAAAAATTATTATAAAAAATATAAAAAATAAAATTTTTTAATGTTTACAATGTTTTAAGTTGCAGTACTAAAACCACTCATTAATTTGAGTGGAATGCTCACTATTGAGAATGATCGCGCTTAACGAACATTTGCGCGTCTTCCGCAATGGTTTTGGGAGCAGAAAGCGATTCGTCTAAGCGATTCGCGGACGATGGACAACTCTCTCATACAAAAGTATTGCGGAAGCATCGTCTGCGTTTGAATTAAATACGCTTCCACGAGAAACAAAGCACGCAAAAGCATCGCGGACGATTCTTCCGCGATTAAAAATGTACGCTGGGTATATATGTATGTTTACATATGTATGTATTGATGCCTCTGAACTTCATTTGAGCTTCAACAAATTTTAAGAGTGCGTATTGATACACATATGAGACAATTTTATTTCCAAAAGAAAAATAATTATACTTTTGTCACATCACTACTAAACATATTATTGTAAACACATTAGATTATCTTTGTCTTAATTACAATTCACTTCAATTATTTTATTTAATATATTTTAATTTTTATATTAATTTTTGTTTTTTCAATTTAAATATTAAAATGCAAAATGTTACCTAATAATAATAATAGCCGCCATGACAGATTTCAATTAATTCACCTTGTCCCCCACCACACCGAACTGAAAAATTTCGATCTTGTCTTCCAATAAACAATGAACCGATCACAAACTTAGCTCACAAGGCTCAGCATGAAACTAAAAACAAATTAACACATTACCAAATTATGAGAGCAATTGAGTCACACTAAAGCAGCCTCAAGTAAAATAATAACAAATATATTACTGAAAAAGGAGCATAGTGCATTGCCAAATTGGAGATCACTCCAATGAAGCAACAACAAATTCATTATTAGTGGGATACGTAATGCAGTGACTTATTAAAAACAAAGTCTGTGCCAAACACTCAACAACAACAAATTGAATATCAAGAGGAAACCAAAATACAAGAGGAATAGTGAAGCTGCTGGCTTATTTCCTATTGCTTTATTTTATAACAGTTTTCAAAAATTGAGTGTGTAGTGACACAATAATAAAAGGTGTTAAGCTGAAAATAATGTAACTTAAATAAACTACATACATATGTATATATGTATGTATATGCCTACAACATAACAGAAATGAATGACAAATTTCTCCTTTTTCGTAAATATGTTCATTAATAATTATTTCTAATATTAATATTAATTAAAAGAAAAGCACAAAGACATTTACGGAAGCGCACCAAACAAAACAAGTTTATTAGACTCTCAAATAATTTATATAATATAAAAAAAATTATAAATCAAATCTAAAAAATTAAAAAGTCATGATATATGAATATGTATAAATGTAATTTTTCTATTTATTTTAAGGGAAAAGATTACACCCTCTCAGCCGCCCAACTTGATACATGCCTGATGCTAACAAGATCAACAAGAAAGTTTCAAGTTTTATGGTAAACAAAGGCGATGTTTGGTTTCGACTTACGCTTTGCTATCGTTATATACGTATGTGTATATGAATGTGTATGTGTATCAAAATACTGAATTTATTTTTTTGTATTGACAGTTTGTTTATATTTTCATTTAATATTCGTCATTTCATTTTATTATTGTTATTTTAAAAACTCTCTCATCTTTTCTACTATTTTGCACTCATTAATTTTATTAGTTTTTTTAATGCGTTTTGTGGTGAGTTCGCCATAGTTCTTTACTATTTTGTAATGCAGAATTGAGTGATTAATGATAAGAAAGTAACTGAAGTATAGTTGCAGCAAATACTATTCAATACGTATTGGTTGCAATAACAACACGTGAAAATGTATTATAATAAAATCTTTTCAAAATTATTAGAATTAATCAAAACAAATTAAAATTGAGTTAAATTTTATAATCATAATAATAATTCGTGTATAAAGTGAACAAAAGCAATTTTAATAATAATAAACAGATGAAATAACATAAATACATATATACATTTTTACATATTATTTATAATAAAAGAAGACAAACATACACATATATATCATACTTATAAATACATGAATTTGTATGCTTTAAAGCAGATTAGAATATTGAAATATAATCGTAAGTAATAGTTTAAACCTAAAAAAATTATTTTAAATTCGCTATTATGAATACTAATTTGTAACAAATATTATTATAAAGCGTATTATACGGCGTGATAAGGGTACAAGGGATAAAAAGGGATAAAAGAGACAAGGGAGAAAAAAAAGCTCTTAAATGAATGTTTTCTTCCTATTTTGATTCACTTTTTTGATTTACTATTTTTACCCACCACTCAGTAAACATGTTTGTTTGCGAGAATAATATTGTATATGCGTGGTTGTTAGCGGATCCAGAAAATGAAATGATCCGTTTAAAACACATATGTTCATGCGGCGAACCAATTGCTTTGCTCTATAAGAGTGTTTACTAACATTGCAGTGGTCCATGAGATTTGTAGTCTTATAATATTAACTTTTATTTTTTTTTTTATATATTTTTTTAAATTTTTTTTTTATTTTTTATTTTTTTTTTATTTTATATTTTTATTTTATAGATTTAACTAACTAAAACTTATAAAAAAATTTAAAAATGTTAATTATAATAAAAGTTTTTTATGTGAATATCAATAATATTTTTT
>NC_051846.1:233258252-233265634 GCF_002237135.1 Teleopsis dalmanni | reverse complement strand
TGTAACGACACTTTTGGTGACGTTCAAAAATTTTTAGTTTTTGCTGGGGTATCCTCAGCCGTCGTCCAGAGTCATGACAATATATTTATAATTTTGCCGAGACGTTGGTTTTAGAAGAAAACAGAACGTGATTTATATGTATAAATTATATATATAACTTTATTTATTTCATAAAACTTATGATTAACAAAGTTTAATTAAAATTCATTGGAAACAATTCTAATAATAAATAAAAAAATTATGTTGATGCCAAAATTTCCCACTTCTCCATATACTACTTGTTAAAAGAATCTTAGCAAAACCCGTGTGACTTCTTAAGCCCCTCTTCTGTTGTTAAAAAAAATAAACAAAAACGTTTCCTCCGTGCTGTAAAAAAAAACTATTTGACCGAATAAGCCAGGTTAAAAAAAATACACATAAGACAGGAAAGGAATTTTACACTACGTTTGACTCAAAGAACCAGATTTGTGGCACAATATGCCAGATGACCAATAGGCCAGTGTACTTGTTTCAGGAAAAGTAAAATTTCAAGTTTTGGTAAAATTTACCAGAAGGCCCAATGAGCCAGAGTACTTGCTCTTTCACTTGTCGCAAACCAAGTCCCCTATTATACGAAATGCGCCTCCTTTTATATTGAGCATACCGAAGCTTTTTGGTGTAGCGTACCGGTATTCTTTGCTGTACTTGACTTCGCCGTGAAGTTGAACTTTGTGTTCTACTGTTTTCTCACTTCTTCTGCTTCGCCGTGATTTTTTAGTACTTTTTACAACGTTTGTGTGTGGTTCTTTTAAATAAAATATATAACATTAATTTAATAATAATTAAAACGAGGTATAATATATATTTTGTGATTTTAATATTTTTACCAACTTAAATGTGAAAAGAAAAGAAATATTAAAAGAAATAAAATTTATGTTGGCGTGCTTAGTTTTGTTTTGTTGTGTTTTGTTTACGCATATCAAAATAAAATTGGACAACCAAAAGTGTTAAACTGTTTTGGGTTTTTCGTTTACGCATATAAAACTAAAATTGAACAACCACGAGTGTTAAATTGTTTTGTGTTTTGTTTTATTTTTTATATAATTGTAAAAAAAAAATAGACATTTGTTTAAAATTTAAACATGTTTTCGCCAATAATTGTTCGTTGTTGTTGCGTTTATAAGTGTTCCATTCATAAAAGTTTTAAAAAAAAGTTAATTTTTTTTCCGTATATTTTTAGAATTTGCACATTACATGTAGCGATGCCCGCGGTACATTGGCATCGAGGATCACAGGTAATGTCCATGATATTTCAAATAAATATTTTAATTCAATTTTATATTTTCCAGTTAAGTCGCCTTCAGTTATTTTCATGTGAGTTGTTAGATATATTATGTGTAGCGGTGGCGGCTATTTGACACACAGACTGTGTTTTTCTCTTCTTTTTGCTTTATGTAGCACAGAAATTTACTTTGTAAATTTGTGTCGTTACATTTCCCTCCTTCTTCAGAACAGAAATTAAAACTAAGACTTTATTTTAATGATACGTTGATGACCCCTCGTCGGCAAATTTGCACTTGATACTTCTGATTTTCCATTTATCCCTTATTTTCCATATGATACATGCTAATACTTGTGTTACTAATATTCCTTTTAGAACGAGGCTCGATTTCTCTTTCTAATCTTTGGACACTTGAAAATTTTGTAATACTCATCTTGGTTGCTGACATGATGATGGTCATCCTTTCGTTTAAATGTACCTAGACGTTGTACGAAAATCTCTGGTTTGTTTCCTTTTGTGCTTGGTTGACTGACGTTCAATTCCTCTTGTGGTGACCATGTTTCTTGTTGACTGTCATGCTTGACTTTATCCTTTGCTTGAGTTCCTTGGCTTGGTAGTTCCGTGTTAAGTTTACTATCTGAAACATTGATAACTAATGGACCTAATGAATTCGTAAGTTGTACATGACGATTATCCGATACTGGCTGTATTGTAGTAGAATTCCTCTGTAGCGATGTAGTTGATGACGAAGATGATGGTTGACCAGATTGGTGATTATCTCTTGGTGGTGCTTCTCGTGGTGACTGTGGCTGATTAACCGAAGATGGCGGCTGCGGCTCAAGTTCTTTTGGTTGTAACGATGATTTGAAATTACCTTGCGAATGACTCTGTGACGTTTGCGATGATGATTTAAAATTACCTTGGGAATGCCCCTGTGGCCTTTGCGATGATGATTTAAAATTACCTTGTGAATGACCCTGTGACGTTTGCGATGATGATTTAAAATTACCTTGTGAATGCCCCTGTGGCGTTTGCGATGATGATTTAAAATTACCTTGTGAATGCCCCTGTGGCTTTTGCGATGATGATTCTGAACTTGTAGAAGTTGGTAGTACTGGATGATTGACATGTGATGACTCCGGTACTATCATTAAACGTTGTGGCAGTGCTGGACGTGATGATAAGTCATGCTCTTCGATTTGATGCTTTTGCTCTCGTGGTTGCGTATTTTGATTGCAGTTAACTAGCGACTGTTGTGCATATGCTTGTTGATAACATACTTCTGGACTTTCCCTATGAGTCGTTAAAATCTGTGGAGGAGTTACGATGCATTTATGAATTGCCTCCTTTTGTGGTTTTCCCTGTAGTGGTACTGAGTGTGGTTGTGCGTCTAGCACCTGTGGACTTTCTTCGACGGGTTGTGGTTCTTTTCGCGTTACATCCTGTGCCTTTAATCCAATCAATGATGAAATCACTGGGTTTTCTTTAAACTGTTGTGTATGTGCTTCTCGCACCTGGGGATTTACTTCGACGGGCATAATGGTGTGTAACTCCTGTTGTGGTTGGACTTTCGGACTTTCTTTGATGAGTTTCGAACAATGTAGACGTTGTGGTTCCTGCATATTTACTTGCGATGTTACTGAGAGTTGAGCTAGATTAGTTTGACGTTGCATGCTTGGTATCATGGTTGACTTGGATAATAATGGTGTCGTTGCCGTTTTAATGGTGTTTATTCGTATTGTTGTTTGCTTAACTTTGAAACTACTCTGTTGTTGGTAACTTTTCTTGTTTTGTGGTCCCTGTGGCCCCAGATTCACACTGTAATCAACGTGCTGCCCTGTTCTTGTAGTTGGCATACATTTCGTGGTATTTGGTAATGACGTCGCTTCTAAGTGTTTACTTATCAGGCGATGACTGATCGCTTCCTGTACCTGACTTTGACTTGTTTTAACTCGCTCTGTACGAAGTTCTGCTAATCTTTCGTAATAATCATATGGAAGGAAAAATTCTAAAAAGTCTGCCTTGAAGCTTGACCAAAGGGTCCAACGTTCATTGTTGTTACGGTACCACATCGCTGCCCGATCTTTAAGGAGTATGATCATCATCCTTGGGACTATGTTTAGGTCGATGTCATAGATTTCTGATAGTTCTTCTATTCTTTCCACGAAGCCTAATGGATTTCCTTTGCCGTCATAACGTACTGACCACTCAGTTATTTGGTCAAGGCTTTCAATATACGATGGCATTGTAGGTTAATTCCTCTCGTGACTTTGATCAAGACCTTCCCTTGTGATGACGCACTGCTCTGTTTTCGAACGAACTCTTTCACTGTTCCTGTTTTAAAGATTCGCAATTCTAAGCCGTGGCTTCCGATTTCCCTGTACCTGTGTTCTAATGACTTTCCTCGTTAACCGTTTGTCCACTGTTCTCCATGTTCCTATCGTGTTCTTTTTTCTAAAACTCAGTCCCTGCTCGGGCGCCAATTGTAACGACACTTTTGGTGACGTTCAAAAATTTTTAGTTTTTGCTGGGGTATCCTCAGCCGTCGTCCAGAGTCGTGACAATATATTTATAATTTTGCCGAGACGTTGGTTTTAGAAGAAAACAGAACGTGATTTATATGTATAAATTATATATATAACTTTATTTATTTCATAAAACTTATGATTAACAAAGTTTAATTAAAATTCATTGGAAACAATTCTAATAATAAATAAAAAAATTATGTTGATGCCAAAATTTCCCACTTCTCCATATACTACTTGTTAAAAGAATCTTAGCAAAACCCGTGTGACTTCTTAAGCCCCTCTTCTGTTGTTAAAAAAAATAAACAAAAACGTTTCCTCCGTGCTGTAAAAAAAAACTATTTGACCGAATAAGCCAGGTTAAAAAAAATACACATAAGACAGGAAAGGAATTTTACACTACGTTTGACTCAAAGAACCAGATTTGTGGCACAATATGCCAGATGACCAATAGGCCAGTGTACTTGTTTCAGGAAAAGTAAAATTTCAAGTTTTGGTAAAATTTACCAGAAGGCCCAATGAGCCAGAGTACTTGCTCTTTCACTTGTCGCAAACCAAGTCCCCTATTATACGAAATGCGCCTCCTTTTATATTGAGCATACCGAAGCTTTTTGGTGTAGCGTACCGGTATTCTTTGCTGTACTTGACTTCGCCGTGAAGTTGAACTTTGTGTTCTACTGTTTTCTCACTTCTTCTGCTTCGCCGTGATTTTTTAGTACTTTTTACAACGTTTGTGTGTGGTTCTTTTAAATAAAATATACAATATTAATTTAATAATAATTAAAACGAGGTATAATATATATTTTGTGATTTTAATATTTTTACCAACTTAAATGTGAAAAGAAAAGAAATATTAAAAGAAATAAAATTTATGTTGGCGTGCTTAGTTTTGTTTTGTTGTGTTTTGTTTACGCATATCAAAATAAAATTGGACAACCAAAAGTGTTAAACTGTTTTGGGTTTTTCGTTTACGCATATAAAACTAAAATTGAACAACCACGAGTGTTAAATTGTTTTGTGTTTTGTTTTATTTATATATAATTGTAAAAAAAATAGACATTTGTTAAAATTTAAACATGTTTCGCCAATAATTGTTCATTGTTGTTGCGTTTATAAGTGTTCCATTCATAAAAGTTTTAAAAAAAAGTTAATTTTTTTTCCGTATATTTTTAGAATTTGCACATTACATGTAGCGATGCCCGCGGTACATTGGCATCGAGGATCACAGGTAATGTCCATATATTTCAAAATAAATATTTTAATTCAATTTTATATTTTCCAGTTAAGTCGCCTTCAGTTATTTTCAAGTGAGTTGTTAGATATATTATGTGTAGTGGTGGCGGTTATTTAACACACAGACTGTGTTTTTCTCTGCTTCTTGCTTTATGTAGCACAGAAATTTACTTTGTAAATTTGTGTCGTTACAATGGGAAGTTGACTAACTGGAAAAACGTGTATCATCAAGCAATATTTGCATAAAAAATATAAGGAGGAGCATGATAAAATCCAGGAACAAATGAATGTCGTGGATTATATTGCTCCAGACGGTTCGTTATTAACTTTTGAAATACATGATTTCTCTGGGTCACATATATATAATAATATCGGATATATTTATTTTAGTTTATGCTGTAGATTATGTCGTCTTCATGGAAAAACGTGTATCATCAAGCAATATTTGCATAAAAAATATAAGGAGGAGCATGATAAAATCCAGGAACAAATGAATGTCGTGGATTATATTGCTCCAGACGGTTCGTTATTAACTTTTGAAATACATGATTTCTCTGGGTCACATATATATAATAATATCGGATATATTTATTTTAGTTTATGCTGTAGATTATGTCGTCTTCATGGAAAAACGTGTATCATCAAGCAATATTTGCATAAAAAGTATAAGGAGGAGCATGATAAGATCCGAAAACAAATGCATGTCATTGATTATAATGCTCCAGACGGTTCGTTGTTAACGTTAGAAATACATGATTTCTCTGGGTCATATATACCGCAAGCTTTACGTAAATTATACATAACAATATCGGAAGTATTTGTATTAGTTTATGCTGTAAATTATGTTTACAATTAAAATGCAGAATGTAATTATCAGAAATTATACCTAACCTAATGTGCTTTAATGAAAACGTCGAGTCGTCTTCATGGGAAGTTGACTAACTTCCATAAAAAATATAAGGAGGAGCATGATAAGATCCGAAAACAAATGCATGTCATTGATTATATTGCTCCAGACGGTTTGTTATTAACTTTTGAAATACATGATTTCTTTGGGTCACATATATATAATAATATCGGATGTATTTATTTTAGTTTATGCTGTAGATTATGTCGTCTTCATGGAAAAACGTGTATCATCAAGCAATATTTGCATAAAAAGTATAAGGAGGACCATGATAAGATCCGAAAACAAATACATGTCATTGATCATATTGCTCCAGACGGTTCGTTGTTAACGTTAGAAATACATGATTTCTTTGGGTCATATAAGTTAACTCCCGCGTACCCAAAATCCGGCCCTGTGTTTAGTTTCATTAACGGAGCAATCATGCGATGTTGTTCGAACGCATGGTTGCTACCAAACGGGATTTCCATTTGTTTGTCTGGAAAAGTCCCGTTTGGCTTCGGTATCTCCGAACTTCGCAGAAGTGCGCTCGGTCTCTCTTGCTTAAGCCACCGAACAAGCAACATGAAATTGTGCTGCGTTAATAAAAATTAACATTTAACTGGCGCCCGAGCAAAAAATGAATATTTAACTAAATCAATAAAATAAATATTTAAAATATCTAAATATTCTTAAAAAAGAATATTTAACACCTAAATTTATTTAAATCAAGAAAATGAACATTTAACATTTAAATCAAGAAAATGAACATTTAACTTATAGATTTATATATAAAATTTTATAATATAGAGAAAGGGATTTTTGAAGGTGTTTAAATGGTGATAAAATTTTTGTCTAAGTAAGATTTTTGGTAATTTAATTTTTATAGACTAATTATATGAATTGATTTCTATCAATCGGTCAATTTTTGCATTTTATTGTATTGATTAAAAATTCCTAAGAATGGTTTTGTTGTTTGTGATTTGGAGGATGGATGCGAGAATGCTTAGTGATTTAGGTTCAGAATTATGGTTATATAGAGGGGTGTTATTGTTATTTTTATTATAAGTATCATACCATCAAGAGTTAACTTTTTTGGCATAGGGTAGATATAATGGTGAACTAGGATTCACTAACGGGTGTATTTGCCATTAGGTAAAAAAACACCTAAGGTTGAACATTTATACCAAAGTAATTTGGTGTAAAGGTCGAACAGAAATCAAAATTCATTATATATTGTTATGTTTTGAGGTTTGAATTTGTACGTGCAGCGCATGGATTGTTGATCATCTTTGAGATGATTTAATGGTTTATGTAATGTGCAAGAAAAATACCTTATTGAGTTGTTGATCAGCTTAAAGGTTAGGTAGGGTAGAACACTTGACTTAGTCGCTGAGATGGCAGCATGTGGACGGTCAAGTTAGTAAAGAATAATATTAGGTTTTTGGCGCTAGGATAACGGTGGATCCCGTTTGAT
>NC_051846.1:233250467-233258152 GCF_002237135.1 Teleopsis dalmanni | reverse complement strand
TTTAATAATGCCTCAATATTTTGTTGTCCAGGTGCTGCTTCCGTGTGGGTAACGGTTCGTGTGACTTTGGTGACTACAACATTAGAAACGCCATTGCCACGATCGCTTCCATTCGATTTATTCGATTCATCGGAACGTGATAGTAATGCCGCCTCTTCCTTAGCTTTTATTTCTATTAAATGCGCTTCGATACATGCATTTTCCAAGCCTTCAAATTCTTTTAAACTAGATATGGAAATATCATCTCCTTGTGCATTGCCACTGCCGCTATGACGAACAATATAACGCCTCGTAAAACTACCATTACTTGAATCTGTGGAACCTTGATGAGTTTTATTACGATTTTCCAACGATATTGCTTGCTCCAATGACTCAAATTCTTGCAAACTGCTCATAGATATGTCATCATGTTCTCCACGTGAGAAGTATCGACGAGCCGCTAAGACATCATATTCAGGTGTGCTAGAAAATGAATCTTTAAAACTACTAATGCGACTGCTGCCAACTTCGAATTCTCCATCTTCTTCTTTGATATCTTCAAGCACACCACCGGTTATATCATATGGATATCGTAATTGCGCATCAGTCAACTGCATTTCTACCCAACGTTTGTTAGCCGCCGCGCTTTCACCGGAATCACTCTCATCTTGTTGATCACTGCTACTTCCAGCTGTCGGAGGACTTTCTTCAAACTCAAAATTCAAATCATCTCGATAAATTTGTGAACCAAGCTTGGGGTCAGCAGGTGCAGACTTTATTATTATTTTTTCTACATCTTCATCATGTTTCGATTCATATTTGGTTGATTTTATTTTTATACTTTTACCACCCAAATCAACTTCATTTGCTTCTTTAGCTACTTCTTCAATAATCACAAATTCATCTGATATATCAGGTTGGTCTACCATTTCGAAAGAATCCGGCGAGTCGGGTGCTTTATTTTCATCGTAGTCTGAATCTTGTGCTCGCTGCAGTTCTGCCAATTTTTGTTTATATTGCTCTTGCACTAATTTCTGAAAGTTTTCCTCTTCTAATTCAGTGCGAGATTTTTGATATAGTGGCACATCCGCTGCTTTATTTAACTCTTCTTGTGTTTTCATTTTGTATAGCGTTTTTTCTTCAAACTTATCTGTTTCTTCCTCCAGTATCGGTGATTTTTGCGTATGTTCTGTCACTGTTATATCTGGTATATTAGAATAATCTTGCATATTTTGTGATGGTCTCCTTTCTTCGATCATAGCTTGCTCTGCTTCTAACTCCTCCGTTGCAGCATCTTCCACAATAACCTCAGCGACCAGTTGAGATGGTGTGAATGGTCTCTTTTCTGCTTCAAAACTGTGATCCATTTCAGCAGCGGCCTGTTTTTTCTTTTTTGCTTTTCTATCATTTGGTGAACGGAATTGTCGGGCGTATTCTGATTCATACGGATCAGTATCAGATTCGCTTTCCGATTCTTTATTTTCGCCCACTATTTGTAGTTCATTATCAGTCAAATTTTTTAATGTTTCTCCAGTAATTGATGTGCTCTCACTGCGTTTATGACCACGCTTTCGAGCCTCACCAGGTGGTGTTGTAGCAGTTGAATCTTGAGGTGATTGATCTTTGCTCTCCATTTCCATAATAAATGGTTCATCTGGATATGAAGAAACAGGATCATCATGTGAAAATTGAAAACCATCTACTCCAGTCAAAGAAGAAGAACCAACAGAACCAACCATATCCTCAAAGTTTTCAACAACTGTTTCGATATTAGATGTACTGGACATACTAACAGAAAGTATACTTCCGTCGTCCAAACTAGATGCAAGCTTAGCCTCATCAATGGAGTGTCTTGAATCGCTATGATATAATAATATATCTTCAGTTCTTTCCATATCTTTAAGATCATCGGATTTTACTTCTTCCATAGGATAAGCAAGTCCCCATGTTTTCTCAACTTCTTTTGGTTTTGGAAATTCTTCAACTTTCACCGTTTCCACCTGAACTTCCTGCTTAGTAATTTCTTCAGCTTTTGGTTTGAATATCATTTCTTGAGAACGTTTCATTAAACTTTGCTTTGCACCGATGGGGTATCCAGCAGCATCCATATCTAAACTTTCTGTACTGTCTTCATCATCAGCCTGTAAGTCACGCAAACGTGCGATTTCTTCTGCTTCCAATGCATCTGCTTCAGTAGAAGAAGCAACTAGAGTTTCGGATAATTCTGAAACGTCAATGCTACCTAAATATGCAGAGGTTTCCGATTGTGAATCCAAACTTCTCATACTTTCGTGAGAACTTATAGTTTTACCGCTGCTACTAAATGAACTCACTGCACTCACATATTCTGTTGTTTCTCTAAACGTTGAGGAGGCATCGGCAGCTGTTTGATAATCCGAAGAGTTTGGTTGAGTTAATAAATTTTCTATATCTGATGATAAAGGACGACTTTCTGATTTTTCAAAACTTTTGTAATAACTTTCACTTGAACTTGATTGATCAATCTCTGGCACTGACCAACGATTTGTGGTATCTGTTGATGATTCAGTTTTAACACGATGTATTACTACGTCAAATGGTTTCATTGTTTGATCTGAAGTTATTTCTTCAAATGTACTACTGCTTGAACTTTTCTGTGTAGTAGCTTCTTCAGTTAAAATATTAGCCTTTACCATTTTTTCTTGATAATAATCTTCCATAGAACTGAAATCTTCAGCTGTTTCTGTTGAAATAAAGCCTAGAGATGCATGTTCTTCTTTAGCAGCATGTTCTTCAGATGAACTATAATCTTCGCCAGTTCCAGTTGATACAAAACCCAGAGAACCATGATCATCAAGGGTCTCAGGTTTCAAATTATTGAACACATCTTTACCGTAGTGTGCCATAACTGCCTCACGATTCAGAGTTTCTCTTACAGTACCCTCAAATAGTCCCTCAGTTTGTTGTAGAGTGTCAAATGGTTTTTCGATGCCTTCTTGTACTTTGTCTGGTATACCAATAAATGAAGATATATCTTCTTCTTCCTGCATTGAAGCATAAGAAAGTTTCGCTGTATCGATTGATGCACTTGTGCTTGGTTCTTTTTCCTTGGACGCTAATACAGTTTTAATTTCGGTTGCCATCTCTATGTCTTTTGATATATCTTTTAAGGAATCACTTGCAGAATCTAATGATAACTGCGCTTCTGCAGAAGATATTTCAACTGTAGATTTATACATAGGTTCTTCAGCAGAAACTTGTAAATCTTGTGGGGAATGTATTACTTTGCATTTGCTTTGAAATAATGGAATTTCCTTTTCAAGCGTTTCAAGTTCACTCTTTTCTACTGAGGTATAACCTTTGTCCGTAAGAACCGTATCAAGTGATTCAGTAATGATTGTAGATACTGTGTATTCCTGTGAGTCTGTGCGTGATATTTCAGAAATTTCTTTTATTGAATCATCAGTTGAGACTGTGCTTGTTAGCTTAGTGCTCTCTACTGATTTTTCTAAAGCATCTTTAGATTGTTTACTCTCAGCCGATTCTTGTTCTAGTAAATCATTTCTGGTATCTGAACTTTGACGAATCAATTTACTTCCATACTCTTCTTGATCTCGTTTCATAGTGACATATTCTTTAAATACATCATTATTTTCATCAGAATCTACTGAAACTTCCTTCATTAAGGAGATATCTTTGGCTTCAATTGTGGCTTGCATAGCGTCATTTGCTTCAGTTATAAATTCACTGGTTGATTTGGTAGGTGTGGTTTTTACAATCACATTTCGGCTAGACTCTCCTATATAGAAGCTAGTTGTTTTTCCATCTGCTTGGTCAGATTTTTCGGTATCAACATCATCTACTGACTCGCTGGTAGGTTCAACGATTCTGTTTCAGTTGTGTGCATGTCACGTTGTGAACGTATAGATATATCTGTAGACGGTTCATCTGTTTTAGATATATCTTCTGTAAACTCCAAACTACGTAAACTAATACTGTCTGACTGTTCAGCTAAGGATGCCAAATTTTTGTATGAATCCGTCTGTTTTAACTGTGAACGTGGTTTCGGAACTGGCACTGGTGCAGATACTGAGCTTTCACTTGTTACATCGACAGTTGAAGTCAGTAATGGTTCTGTAGTGATTTGTTCCTGTGTTGAAGTTAACAAGTTGTCATCAAATTCACTAATGGGAGAAGTGGCTACAACAGATCGTGGTTTTGGTTTAGGTAAATCATTTTTGGGCACAACCGCCGAGAATGGCACAGGAGTGGTATCAGTTGAATGGTCAATTTCACCGCTCGCTTCTATAAAAATAATAATTGTAAAAATAAAAAGTACATATATTTTAAAGTGTAAAATAAACGAAAACAATAGATAAGAACTACTTATAAAGGATAGCAATAGTTAGTAAACAGAAGAGAGAATAAAATACGAAAATCAAAATTTAAAAAAAAAATATTAGTTAATAAATAGACGATAGATAGTTTATATGTTTGTATAAGAAATCATGCATTATACGAGTATTATTAATTAAATTAATGTGGAGAGTGTATGTGTCAGAAAGTATTATGTCCTGTGATTCTGTTAAATGTTATAGTTTTTATATTATATAATATGCAATTAGAGCTCAACTTCATCAAAAATATTTAACATAAGTATAATTTCTTATTATAATTTCTTCATTCAGTATTTAAGAAATATTTTCATATATATAACATACATATATACAGACATAAATATTTAAACGTATTTGGTAACATTAAATCATATCAGTCTGTACCTGTTGTTATTTCTTGAATATCATTATCAGGCGTATTTTGGCCAACATCACCTAGAGTATTTGTGTTCGGTGACATACTGTCATCCCAACTCATTTTTGAAAAATCGCCTTGTAAATTACTTATCTCATCCTCCTGCACAGCTGCATCAAAACTTTCATCGAATTGCGCAGCTTGCTCATCTAAATCATCGATATTTGAGTATATTTTTTCAAACTTTCTTTCAATACGACGCGTTTTAACAACATTGGGATCCTCAGTTGTTGTTAATGAGTCACCATTTTCCGAAGATGTGAACATGACTAGGTAAAATTTAAATCACATAAAACAGTTAAAGTATAGATGAATGCATAGAACAAAGAAAAATTTAACCAGACACATTAATCACTCATTACAACTAACTTAATCCATACCTTTCATATTATTTAGTTAAATTGTATATTACAGTGTATGTCAATCAAGTATCACAATTCAGTATGTATAAGTATGTATTTTTGTATCATAAAATTAGATACAAATATATAAATTTTGATAACTTAAAAAAAATTGGGTAAAAACTTGCTATCATACATTATACGTATAGGACTAACACTTCAAGAATAGATACGAGGGTCACTATTTATATTTTGAGGCTTAGCAGCACTAATAATTATGAGGTGTCATCTGACGTTTTCATAGGAAAGTTTGACATTATTATATATAACCTAACTTATACTTTTTATCAAAAGAGCGTTATTCGTGTTATTTACAGTGACTTGTAAATTGAGTGTTCTCAAGAAAATGGAACTAACGCGAGAAAATTTTCGTTCCATAATTTATTTCGACTTTCGACGTAGATTATGAGTATTAGGACTAGAGTGCATCGATTAACTTACTACCACATTTTGCGATGAAGCCAAATGCACATCTTTTGCCACGGTGAAACGCTGGTACAATGATTTTAATAGTGCCCGAAGTTCGCTCACTGACGAAATTCATATTCGTGAAGGTCGTCCAAAATCAGTTGTTGTGTCAGAAAACATTAATACTGTGTAAAAACTGATAATGTAAGATCGACATGCGACATATTGTGAGATTGAGGGAATCCTAGGTATAAGTTTTGCCAGCATATATAAAATATTACCCAATCATATTGGTGCACACAAATGTTCAAGAAGTACAATGGCGGTGCTTTAAAAAACGTATATAAGATTGTAACAGGCGACGAATCATGGATATATGCGTACTCATATGAGTCGGAACGTAAACAGCAGTCAAGCAGTCGACTGGGTGTTTCAAGAGTGATTGTTTTTCGGAAAAACTGATTAAGTGGCAACTATACCAATACCGGGATATCAAACGGTCAATTTCGAATGGTAAACAACTATTTGTTTACCGAAAGTCTTCAGTGAAATATGGCACCGTCGGATCATTCTCCACCAAGACAATGCGAGTACTCACGCATCTCGTCTAACAACCGACTATAACTGTTTGAACATATAAAAAATCGTTCCCGAACGTCAAGAATACTTCAACAAACAATAAAGCAATTTTCAACAACAAATTAGTATTTTTTCATTATTAGGCTCAAAATATATATAGTGACCCTCGTAATTAAGAGAAAAGATAATATAATAATATCGAAGTTACACAAAGGTACTATTTGGAATTATATAATATTTATATTCATAACTATAGTTGCTTCATGGGATTAGCACTTTAAGAGAAACCAGTAGTGAGAGAAGAAAATAGAACACTATTAAGATTACCCACAGGACTATATATTTATAAGCATACATCTATCATAGAGCTAGCAATTTAAGAGACAATTAAATAAAAAGAAAATGCAACAATATCGAAATTCACCAAATTTTTTTGGGATTAATAATCATAATCATAGCTACATCATCGGGTTTCCACTTTAAAACAAAACAAAACAAACAACAATAAAGAAAACACACAAAGAAGCTATATTACTCAGTAGATCAATAATAACTAGTAAAAAGGAATACCATCTCTTTGCAAGCATATCAAGTCATGACCATGAAGAGCACTCATGAAACCTCTCAAAATGGCTGTATCGTTCGAATATCCGAATAGTTTTAAATACCTACTATTCGGATACTTTGGATATCAGGATACAAATATTTCGGATAAAGAGTAAAACACGCAAAAACTTTAAATGCTATCTATTTGTGTTATGTGAATTACTGATTAATTTTAAAGTTCCATAAATAAAAGTACTAAAATATAATTTAAAACATGTCTTTATTATACTTAAATGATTTTTAGAAGCATAGGAATATCAGCACTGTTGGAACTAATTATAGTAACTTCGGATATATTCGTATTTTACACATAATGCTTATATCAAATAATTAAATGATACTTAAAAGTATTTAATACATATATTTAATATATAAATATACATTAAGACTGAAAAGTTTTCGGAAATTCTCATTTAAAATTCGCGCGCTGTATATTTTTCGATATTTTAAGTTTATGTAGTTTGGCAGCACTGTCCTTAATTACTATGCCAAAAATGAGCGCGATCTGTCAGACAGTTCGTTTACGGCAGCTGTTGAAACCAGTTCACCTCAGTAGTGCGTTGCGAAATGTCTTCGACGGTCGTACGACCGTCCTGAAAGGCTTTGTACCACTCATAAACTTGAGTTTTCGATAAAACTGATTCCCCATAAGCCTTTTGTAGCATTCGCAACGATTCTGCACACGAAATTTCGTTCGAAACACAAAATTTGATGCAAACTCTTTGTCCAATATTTTTTTCCATTGTTTTTTTCGCAACGCACTACTGAGGTGAACTGGTTTCAACAGCTGCCGTAAACGAACTGTCTGACAGATCGCGCTCATTTTTGGCATAGTAATTAAGGACAGTGCTGCCAAACTACATAAACTTAAAATATCGGAAAATATACAGCGCGCGAATTTTAAATGAGAATTTCCGAAAG
>NC_051846.1:233245457-233250367 GCF_002237135.1 Teleopsis dalmanni | reverse complement strand
ATGAGTGATAATTATAAATAGAATATTACCAGTGCTTAATTGCTGATTGCAAACTGCTGAGGCAAGCATTCCAAACAATCTCTTGCGGTGCCGCCGAAGCAGATAAAAAGTGTTTTAAACTTAATTGATAGTACATGAGTAAAGTATCACGTTATTCTAATAAATTTCCAATAGATCGTTGGCAAAACTGTGCCGGGCAGAGAGCGGTACACAGTACATTTTACAATATTATCATTTTGTTTCGTAAGAGAACAGCACAGACAAGTTGGAACCAATGCCAATTATTTTGTTGATAAGTGAAATATGGGAACTGTTTCTGTGTATTAAATGAATGCCAGTGCAAATCTGTTGAATGCGCTGCAGTGCCGTATCGAAAAGCATTTTTTACTGCTCGAAATCGCATTACTGGAACGCATTTAGAAAAATGGGTTTTCATGTGGAAGTTTCCGCTTAATTGAGGGTTTTTGCATGGCTAAAATGATTCATTTGCAAAAAAAAGAGTATTAAAAGTTAATAACAATAATTGTAACAAATTATTTTTATTTTATTTGAGATATATTTTAAAAGACGTGATCGTATGTGAACTGCACCACGTAGGAGAGTTTATTGGTCTCAGTATGAATCACGTCGTTTCTTTAAATTTATATAAATTAATAATAATACTATTGATAAAAAAAATTATGTGATATGGTGGCTATTATTTACTATCTAAACAAATACGTATACTTAAAATACGTATGTACTCCCATAATTTTTTAATAAGAAATTCTCTTAACAGATTCAAACGAACAGGATTAATGAATAATTAATTCGTTTTATTCATTTCCAAATAATAAAATTAATTTTTTACCGATAAATATTAATATTTTTAGAATACATTTATTTATTTATTGATCTTGCACTACTTTTGTACATTTTTGTTCTCGTACAAAATAAGTGATTTATCAAATCTTCTCAATCCGTAGGTTTTTATTTTGAATCATTATAAATTATATTTAATTTTAGTTTTTTATTAACTAATCTTACAGACATCTGAACACAAATGTGTAATAAAAAGAAAAGACAGTTTAATACTTTTTAGATAGTTTTTTAATACATCAACTATTACCCGGTTAGATTAGATTTAAACGTAAAATTGTTGCGATTGACTCTGCGTCAATCTTATTTGTATTACCGTAGATCATAGGTTTCATTACCCTAGCAATTTTTATTTAAGATATCGCTCCCCCTAGTTAATTACTTTCTTAAAGAGCTTCTGTGATACGTGTTTGATTCAAGTGCTACCAGGATTTCTGTAACCAATTTCTTATGTTAAGGAATCAATCTCAGTTTTGGATAGTTCTTTGGGGTTCTTAAAAAAAGGGTTTCAAAATGCAGAGCATTTTTACAGTAGCTAAGAACTTGAAAGTTTCTAATTTGTTTTTTTTTTGTGAATGGAAAATCGTTAAATTAGAACTTTAAGTCTCTGCGCATGTCTACTTTTCGATAATATTAAGCGAGAATGGTTAAAATATTGCTGATGTCAGTCTTAGCCAAGTTAGGTTAATTACTAAATGCATGAAAATTCTTTAGCTGTAATATACAATTTATTAATTAATCTGAAACTCAAATCATTTCAATTAAAAAATATTATAGTTAATTTATTGAAATTTGACTGACCAATGCTGTTTCGAGTAATGCCAAGTACTTACCATTATAAAATTTTTGTTGTTGCCTTTTCATTTCTATTCGAACCATTTTTTTTAATACTTTCTCTTCGTTATAAGACGCATCACTCTGGGCATAAAAAAATTTATATTAATAAACTTTATATTAGATAGACACAGCGTCTTAGAGAGTTTAAAAATTTCTCAATTATATATATTATTTAGTCGCAAAGACAATACATGAAAATCTACTCGAATCTGAATTTCAGTATGTATTTAACCTTGTTGGAATGACTGATATGCACACAAGTAGTCTGGTATGTAGGTAGACCTATTTAAATTCGATTCCTCATTCTAATCAAAAATATAAAAAACAAACTCTATTGCGCAGGTATTCGTTGTCATACACAGTCAAATATTATTTATATTTCTTAACTAATGAAAAATAATGCGATTAGAAATATTATCAACCCGAGAAGAGATAGAAGCTTACATTACGAAATGTTTCGTTGCAGATGGTTTACGTAGTTCTCACAGCTATTAATAGAATTTTATATAGTTTTTGTTTTCACGGTACACTGCAACGTTCCACTGACTTATGTGACCTCTAATAACTTCAGGCATGTCATTTGAATAGTTATAAGTTCAATTAATTAATATAAGTATTTCTTCAAAACTCAAGCACTTTGAAGTCTTTATATTCTCTCTGAATGTCCTGAATTGAACAGAAGCAGACTTATTCATCTAAAGAACAGACTTGTTGCTCCTCATAACATATTGAACAACATAAAACTGTCAAAGGTGTTTAACTTTATTAAAGTTCCAAAGATCATTTGAAATAACAAGGGTTAGTACAATAGATTATATTCGTCGCGAAATATATTATTCCCTCCTTAATTTATAATAATATTTAGATTTGTATCAATTATGTATTTACTTTTCTTAAACCTTGAGTAAAATATGTACACTTGGTCATTAGGATTAAGTAGATTTTTAGAATAGATATATTTATATACATATATATATATATATACATATATGACAAATACAGTAATTTTAGTTATTAATTTAATAATTTGATTTATATTTCTTAACAGCATTTGCTATAAGATTTATGTAATAAAATACACGTTTTCGTGTTATTTAAATATAGAATATATAGAATTATAAAGTTTGATTCTATATATATCTATAATTTTATACTTTTTCTTATTTATAGTGCAAGTTCATTTACAAATCTATGAAGTGAATGAGGAAAAATGCTATGAAAATAATAATAAAAATCGCTTTTCTCGCAACACCCGATAAACTTTAATAGTTAAAGTGTGTTTTTAATTTGTATAAATTTGTGTGTTTATGGCTATGAATGAATTTGAATAAATATGCAATTTTTTTATATACTAGCGCTATATATTAAAAAGTTGTTCTATTTTAATAAATTTGCAGTTTTTCAAATATATCTGGCGCCATTGAGATTGGCATAGTACCTAAACCTGATCGAAGTGTCTGAATATGCGCTGCATACAATTAACAAATTTTTTTTTCACTAACAATTAAGCAATAATTTTTATATAAAATTTAGTTTTCTTGATTTTTGCATTAAGGTATTTAAAAAAAAATTAATATTTAAACTATTTTTGCCTTAGCACTTGAAGAGGTTTTAATCGTTGGGTGAAGATTATTTTTGATGTGTATAAATTGTTGTGAAATATATTTAGAAATTTTTTTACAAATAATCAAGAACTTATATTTAATATTTTAATTTTAATTTGAAAGTTTATTTTTAATTTTGAGTTTTACGCGATCCGTTGCGTGTGTTTCTGAAGTACAGACCAGCGGCATTTGCGGCCAATAAAACTCAGAAAAAACAAGCACGTAATCAAAATTTCTTAATGAACAACCGCCCAGAAATGCACGTAAGCAAAGATGAGATTTTATAGTTGTATGAATTGTTATTTTTTTTCTTAAAATAAATTTTTAAAATTCAAATGCAAATATATTAACTGATCTGATATATAAATTTATATATAGAATTGTATGACGAATATTATTATCTAAATGATTGCGTTCACATAACTTGATGTATTAATATCTGTAGATTAATTTAGTATTAGGAACAAGCGTCCTTTATTTTCTATTAGTATTTGTCATATCCAGTTCGTACTTTCTAATGGCAGTACGCTTAAAACACTCTCTTATCCGAGTGGCTAATGCAATGAGACCAATATCATTGATAAGCCTTACAATCACGGTTGCCACTTGAAAATTATTTCCTGTACCAAAATTGGTTTAAATAGGTACCATATCTGTAAAAAAAGGTCCAAAATTTTTTGGACCTTTTTGTTTTTTCGTTCTGTGTTTTTCGTAGTGTTATAAATGAACAAAATATAAAATAGTGCAAAGTTTCATTTATAAAAAAAATTAATTGGAAATATCCACAATAAAGTTGGGTCGTCAAAAATGTACCATTTTTTGAACATGAGTACCAAACAAAAAAAAAAGTACCAATTTAAATTTTTTACCATAAGTGGCAACCGTGCTTACAATGCTCTATATTGTATTGCTTATCATATATATCTTAAATTGGAGTCAAAATAATTATAAATGATTAAGAACAGTTTAGTTTCAAATGAATATGTGGCCACTTCATACTTCATGAATATGATGAATACACTGACTACAATAAAGAGAGAGATTATGTTCGAATTATGTATACTTTGAAGATGAGGATTTAAAAGCTCCAGCTTTAACTTGTATTGTCTTGCGGTAACAGACAATTTTTTTAAAGTATAATTCCGACAACATATATAACCGTTAGTAGTGCCAAAAATGTAACTATCCGTTACTTTGTATTCGTTACTCAAGAAATACCTGAGTAACGAATACAAACTTTTTATTGTATTCGTTACTTTTACTCATTTTACCAATGAGTAATATTTATTATAACTACTCTTTCAAGTACTTAGTAACGATTACTTTTAAGCAATTGTTTTTGCGATATAATAATAACTTCTTTATTTTGAACAAAATTTTTCTTCGCTATCAAATTCATTAAAAATGTTTAAAAATATTAATATAAAAAAGTGAAATTTGGATTCATTTGAACCAGTAGGACGTGAAAAGCTAAATGCAAAATATGCGGATCAAACAATTCAATAAAATAATAATTTTAATTTATTAAATCTATAATTTATTATAATAAATATATATGCTTTTAAAAATTTCTTTTATTGCCGAAAAAAAGCATTTAAACTTCAGTAACGA
>NC_051846.1:233237788-233245357 GCF_002237135.1 Teleopsis dalmanni | reverse complement strand
CAGGTAGTACAAATCTGACTCATAGAAAGCAGGGATGAGTATAATCTATAGAACAATATATATTATTAGTTAAATAAGAATAAAATTGTTTAAGAAATCTCTATTAACTTTTCAAAACATTTTCATATGTGAACACACATTATTTGTTTAGAGTATACTGAAACTGCGCTTCAAATGATCACCATTACAATAGATGTAAAGTACATCCAGTTAGGTACCTAAAATACATTATAGCAACAAAACATAATAAAGAAGTAGATTGGTAATAAGAACGATGCGCTGTATTAGTACATCACACTAAGCCCTTCAAATAATTCTGCTAGGATAACATGAATCACTTTCTAATAAAGGACAACAAAACATTTATTATATGTATTTCCAGGCTTGGGCAGAACTAGGCTTAAATTTTTTGGGGGTCTCCCCTTCTTTAACACATTTACCGATATCTCCAGCATTTGTATTGCTTTGAGCTGGTTCCAGATTGACCTTCTTCTACCCATTATTACGAGGATTTGTGAATTTAAAATAGCTTTCTTAGCTAATATTCAGGAGGCTTCGGCACTCCTTAATTTATTGACAAATGATTCACATGGCTTAAACATGTTCAAAAGAATTAGCTGCGTCAAAATTCTTCATCACCTCCAACTGCTATTCAGAAATGAAAAACTCAATGCTAAGAACAGGAAACTGATATATAACCAAATAATTCGTCCGTTACTTCTATATGGATGTGTAGCGTTTAGCAAAGCTTCAAACACTACTATTCGCCAGGTAAAAGTTGCACAAAGCCAGGTTCTGAGAAGACTTTTCAAAGCACCATGGTACATTAGGACGAATAACATCCTCACGGACCGCGTTATCGAATTTTAGAATGGTTACAGGCGCCTCGGGGAGGTATGCAGATCTGAGGTCAATTACTGCTTGGTCTGATGAAGTGATAAATAATAATCTGGTTAAGGTGTGAAGAGGGGTTTTGAAAATACCTCGAGTTAAGAAAGAGTAAAAGTGCTCAAGTGCACTGACTCAAATAGCTTCAACATAACATAATTGTTGAAATTCGGCTGACAATACAATACTATTTCGAGTATTTTGGTGGTTAATGATTTTAGGCTATAAATTAAATAAATCAGACTTATAAGTTAGTGCATAAATTAATAATAAAATATTAAATATAGATTAATAATTTCATATTAATTGTAATTTAATGTATAAATTAAATAGAAATCAAAATGTATAAAATATTATAAGAATCATTATTTTGCATATATTTTCCGTAAACAAAAAGCTTCAAGAAACTATTTGTAGAATTTTTTCTTTAGTATATATCCTTTTATTTTTAACGATTTTTTATTTTTTTAACTGTTCTTTCACATTTTATGCTAGTGAACTGTAAAATGTAACCATTCTCTTCAGTACTTGTACCATTTTTGCACTTGATTTTAAAATGTATCAAAAACTTCTTATCTGAAATCATTAACTTTTACTGCAATTTTTCTTTGAGGTTTAATCTTTTAATAGCATCTGAGTAAAAATTAAATAACAAAAACTAAATTCGTGCAGTTTTTGAATTCAAAATAAAAAAAAAATTAAAAAAATAAATAATAAAAACAAAAAATGTGCCCGAATGGTTTATATTATAAAATGCCTAAAACTAAGGGAACTGCCATCAAAAGTAATTGAGGTCAAACAATGTATAAAGTAGTATATGCATTCAAGTAAATAAAAAGATATACATATATATATATATTTATATGTAAATAAATATATATTTTTATTATACAATATAAAACATAAAACAAATTTATATTATCTGAGCTAAGGAAAATAAATAAATTTAAACACAATTGACTACTACCAATTTTTAAGCGACAAGACAACGGCGCTTGTCTTAACTAAAATCAGTTACCAAAAGCAGTTAGCAAAAATAAAAATAAAAAAACTGAAACCCTGACTGCATTCAACTGAACTGAAGCGAACTAAACTGAACCGCATCGTACTCGAAAAGTGTTAAGCAGACTTTTTCTGTTGAACGACGCAGAGTTGCATTTGACTGGCAGTACTGAATAAGTATTGAGTTAACATTTTACCGTTTGCTCGATTGGCTTGTCTCCTTGTTTCCTTACTTTACTTATTCTTATAAAAGTACTTGCTTACCAACAAATGCCAACAAATTGAAAAAGTGAAAAAAAAAAACAAAAGGCTAAAAAAATCGCATAAGCAAGTATCTTATGGATACATAAAACATTATTTTTATGTCAGTGCAGATTATCTTTTCTTATGGATCCTTAAGTTAGTGTGTTGAGTAAATATATATAAAATATTTAACTCTATACTGTGTGTGCTCTGTTCTGTTGGCAAAATCATTTTCATCCGCATCGTCAGAGTCATCGTCATCGTCGTCGTCGTCGTCATCTTCCTCATGTTTGCTGCTTAAGACCGTGTGCCTTTAATTTCGTAGTCGAAATTATTTTCTATTGTTGTTGTTGTTGTTGTGTTTCATAATTTTTCATCTCATTTTTTTTTTGGTTTTTTGTTATCTACTACTGTTGATGTTGTTACTTTAAGCTTTTAAGTGAAAGATACCAGAAATATGTATTAAAGTAACGAAAATCTACTATTATATCTTTTAAGTTAAAATGAAACAAGACAATATAACTGAGTATTTTGCGCTAGAATTCACAATAACAACAAAAAACAAAAATTGTTTATAAATTTTATACACAAAACGTTGCTATTGTGTTGCTATTTTTTACGGTGACGGAGTTTCACAGCAGTTTTGTAAGGAAATGATCTATTATTATTATAATGGCAGTTCCATCAAAAAAAGTAAGAGAACTTACATAGGTTAGGAACCCTTTGCAAACACCTTTAGTAGACTTACCTTCTAAATATCCTGTAGTGAAATCTTCTAGTTTTCAATAAAGAGTTTTACAATCTCGTTGGACCGATTGTATACGGGTCCGATAATTCTTCCAAATTGAAATCACACAAGAATTTGATATATAAATTCTGGCTCTAAACAGAGCCTGCCCCAGTGATATAATAAGTACTCGATCGTTTCTCCTACACACATCCTGGCAGTTTCTCCAAAGTATCTTATTGAAATACGTAATAAATATTAAAAATAATGAGCAAATAAGTATTAAAGGCGAGTACATGTTGAGGCAGTTAAATTTCTAGCGCTAATTCGTAGACTTAGTTGAATATATTTTTATATCGTAAATTATAAACTATCGTAGTTGAAAGAGTTTATATATAAATTATCAAATAAAGATATAAATATATTTTATATATATCTTATCTTACTTATATAAATCATAAATATAGGTTTTGCAAGTAATACTTGACGATAGCTATCCTATGACATCAGTTTTTATTAACATTACCATTTTTTTAAATATAATAAGTTATTGTAATGTTTCATACTATTTCAAATTTTAAAAAATTTTTACTTCAGTAGTGCTGTTATTTAATAACATCTGATAAGTTACTGTAGCCTCTCTGTTCTGTTCTCAAACTTAGCATATGATATATTCCATATATATTCTATATGACTTAGAATATGATCCAGATTTTCTTCAATTACTTGTTCCCAACAGTTTCTTTAAGTTATACTGTTAGTGACAGCTATCTTAAGCACATAGAATGACTTGTACTTATTTGTAACGATATTTATATTCATGCAAATATTCATTATAACTGCGACTGTTCTGCAATTTTTACTTTAAAATGAGAAAGTCGAGTCCCGTCTATATGTGTTATAGATGATTATTCTTATTTCATAAGTAATTATATGTTCCCATTTTACGCTATCTCTTTCTCTCTCTCTCTTTCTATCTCTTATCCTTTTCTCCCAAAGGAGCATTGGTGCCTTTCTGGTCCTGTGTCATAAATTTTTATTGATTTTTGTTAACATCAGTTGAAAGATAAGTTCCATAAAAAATGTTATAGAAGTGTTATAGATCTTATTAAAAGACAAGCTATTAATAGTTTTTATTTGGAGAAATAAACTCTTACAGAGGGACTAAATTAAAAGGTCGATATGGACATTTGCAATTATGAAAGAAATTTGTTTTTATAAAAATAATATAAGTTATGATTTATGAAGGTATGATTTTGAAGGCAGAAGTCTACTGTCAATAATACTTCAATCGTAAGAAATTATATTCTGTTTTTTTGTGTATTTAAAAAAATAAATTAGAGAAACTTTCCATTAAGAAACCCAATTTTTGAGCAAATTATTGCCACTATAATATACTGATAGATTTAAATACAAATATGAATAGAAAAAAATTCAATTTTAATACCAATTCTTAAAAAGCTGATCTTAATTTATTTATATTAAAAAATTCTTATCTATGATTATGTTTACCTATTAAATATTATTACTAAAAAGTTATAAAATAGTTATGAACCTCTCAAACAATATCCGTTCAACTTTAAATCCGCCACTGTACTTTAATGTAGTTTTTTTTCTATTATAACTTAAGTCAGCACATCCGAGTATCTTTATAGAGTAGAGTAGTAGATACTTTAGGTACTTGACTTACGTTTGCCCTTTAACCCTTCTTTGAATTTTGTCATTTGTATGCATTTTAATTTGCCTTCTCGTCTTTCGCTTCCAACTAGCATTACAGTTTGTGTATTTATCCGAGTATCTTTTTGGTGTATTTATCTACGAGTATTTGTAACGCGGTCGCATTTACTGCAGGTAATTGTTAAAATAAAATGTATCTTTTAAATGCACTTGCACGCACACAGCACTGAGTACGAGGCACTGCTGAGATACTTGAATGTATCTTTGCGTTGCACTGGCAACGTGGCATAAACTAAAAGCGCAGCTACCGAAAAACATTATTGAGGAAACTAAGTTAAAAGTATTTTTATACGAAAAGTTACACTTTTTGTTATGCAACTCTTTTCAATTCAGTTTTTTTAATCGCATTTACACCTTTCTTCATATAAATTTTTTTAAAGATTTTTTTTATATTTTTTTCCTTTTTTTTTGCATTAAATTCATTCTATGCTACTTTATGGCCATTGTATTTATGTTTGTATCTCATTTCGCTTGTAGAGTATCTTTACATTTTTTCAAGTCAAGCGTATAACTTTTGTACTCCACTTTATGTATGTATTCTCTTAGCTACTTAAAGTTCCTATTTCTTCTTATCCTTAAAAGTTTTTTTTTTGTTTTTTTTTTCTCGTTACATTATTTCGTTACGCGATGGCTGCGTAAAATACTTTTGGTGTCGTTTCGGTTAGTCTATATTAACATTTTTTTCTAACTGTTTATCTGTCTATCGCGTAGCTGTCTGTTTGTATTTTGTATCTTGTATCTTGTATCTATGTAAATCGCATTCTGAGACAAATATTTTTGTATTGTTTCGCTGTCTCTACTTTTTCATCTTTTCGGCTTTGTTTTATTGCAGTTTTCAAATATTTCCGCTCAATCGTCATAAACGTGGTGAAGTTTTTTGGTTTTGTCCTTATTACCTTATTCACTTGCAGCGCAATTCTTCCTTATTTTCACTTATTTTTATGTATTTTATTAAATTTTTTTTTTCGTATCTTTTACTTTTTATGGCTCTAAATAAAAATAAAATTCAGCATATTTTTCCTTCCCTGGACTTTGTTAGATTTTTGAAGTTGTAGTTGATATTACTGAAGTTGTTGAGTTTTACGAGCTTTGAGTTCTCTGTTTTGTTTCGAAATTTTATGAGAATTATCACCTTTGCAGTGTACAACTGCCACAAAGTTTTGCTATAATAAAAATAATAATTTTTCCACATTTTTTAGAATAGGTAAATATTTATTTTAATTATAAAGAAACATTTATCAACTGCTAAAGGATATTGAGTATAAGTGACTTTATTTGTTTGTAGATAAAAATATGATAAAAATATTTCACTAGAATTTTACTGAAATGTTTCATTATAACCATTTATGTAGGGATGGAAGGAAGATTATTAAATGAGTACACTAACTTGTTAAGTAAGATAGTTATTGATAACATGCTGGGAAGAATTTGAGTAATATCTTAATGTGATATCTTAAAAATACAGTAAAGACTTTCTGAAACTCTTTGTTGAACTATTATTCCTGTTCAGATGACATTCAAGTTAAAATGACACTCATGATAAACTGACACCTCAAGCGCCTAAATCCCAAGATGATATTTTAAAATTACAGTAAAAACTCTCTTAATGTCTTTGTTTAACTAATATTCCCATTAAATTACCTCGAGTTGATTTGACACCCTAGTTGAATTGACCCTCCTATTGAAATCTAACTGCAAGATCTTGGAAGTTCAAGTGATATCTTTAAGATATAGGTAAGGCTCTCCTAATGTGTTTGTTGAACTAACATTCCTGTGTGCGTGTGTATGTATATATGTGTGTGTGTTGAACAGGAACCTGAGTTGAGCTGACATTCCAGTTAAACTAATACTGCTTTGGAACTAAGATCTTAGCATCCTAAATGGCATTCCTGTTGAATTGACATTCCTGTTAAATTGACATTTCTCTTGAATTGACCTTTCTCTTGAACTGACATCCATGTTGAACTGATATACGTGTTATACTGACATTCCTGTTGAACTGATATCCTTATTGAAGTGGTATTGAAGTGTTGACCCTCTATTCTGTGTGCACAATTCTTCAAATACTATCTGATCCAGCCTTTTTATTCTTTATCTGTGAAATTCGCCTAATTTTCTTAATTTATAAAAATGTTTTAAATTAAGAATCAGTCATGATGCATTAGTAATGTTTGATTTTTGAGTTATATTAGCGCTGAAGGCTATTCGCCCGGTTATAGACGTGTGTATCTCAAAAAAAAGCATGCAGTGCCCTGATTCCCAATAAATGGTGTCCCGCGTCAAATTATTGTTGTAAAATATGATGTATGTATTTAATTATTTGTGAGTAAACACTAAAATTAATTTTAAAGTTAACTAAGAATATGGAACTGTAGTACTAGGTGCTTCGCTCTACCTGTCTTGTATTTTAAACTTCATTGTTCTATATTTTCAGTTGATAATACTCCTATTTATTCTGTTACTCCTATTTATTCTTTATATATACAGAAGTAGTTTCTTTAAATCTTCATTTAAACAAAATTCCACAAGTTCTCTATATTTTTTTTAATTCTTTTAGTTTTTTTTTTACATATTCTCTACATATTTTAAAGGGTTACTCACTCCTTTTGAAAGAATTTTCATTTTAAATTGCCACAAAGCACTTTAGCCATAATTTTATTCCTAATTTTGTTAAATTGTCGAAGTGTTAAAAATTTCATAGTCCAGTCAGTGAGTCGCACGCCTTTAAACTGTGAAGAATATTTTCAAAATCTAACACCATCCACACATATCAAAAAGTGTAATTCCCATGTGAAACCTGTTCAATAAAAACTAATTTATTTACAATTTATATCTAATTTGAAGCCAAAGAAACAGCGTGTGTGGCTAATCAGAATCAAATTGATTTAAATTTTCAAAATAAGACAACAACAATGCACACACCAAATCGAAATGATCATGAATTTTAAAGTAGAAAACCTCAAAAAATGTAA
>NC_051846.1:233228467-233237688 GCF_002237135.1 Teleopsis dalmanni | reverse complement strand
AACTGAATAATATTTTTAATAGTTTTAATATAATTAAATCTAGTTAAAAGCATGTTGAGTAATAAGAGTCCTTTATACGCTGTGCGTTTACTGTAGTTTTTAAAGCTTTTATTTGGTAAGGAATTTCAGAAGGAATTTTTTCATGAATCTGTTGGAAATACCAGTGCTTTGGTTAGTTAGTCTAACCAAAAACTACATATTTTTCGTAGTACGCATTTTCATACAACTGAATATTTGCTGACAAAAATAATTATATTAAACTAAAAATAAAGTTTAAGTTTATTCAATGAAATTAGCTTGCAGTTCATTTATGGCTTATTAAATGTACTTTCGGGATTAATTATAGTTGATAACAGAAAGATAAAATTGCATGTGTTGACTATTGGAAGACATATTGTCAGGAAAAACAAAAGAAAGTGCCAGTTATATGATAAGTTGATTTCTACTTTATTACATTGTATTGTATAACATAACAGTGTTATAGGTTCCACATCGAATTATCCTTCATTCACTCCTACTTTGTGTTTTGATAGATTAGTTGGTTTAAGTGGCAGCAGAGGAAAGTACTTTATAGAGAGTTAGTTCCCGTAGAGTTGCTATTTTGCTATCACATATCGGGACATAAAAAAATTGCTTTGTTGTAGTGCCAACAGAGCTATTCACTATAGCAGTATATATGTGCCATTTTGTTATTATCTGAATATGAAATTCCTATATTTAAAATCAATTTAGGTGGTTCATAAAGAAGATTATTGTTCCAAAGTCCATTCAAGTGCAAATCCAAAGTCTATTTATCATATGCATTAGGCTTATTAAATCGTGCTTTTCGATTAACTGTACACTTGTGTTGATGCATATTTAATTAACCACTTGTTACACTAAAAAATAAATAATGTATATTCTATATATCTTCATACAAGTAATGATTTGTATATAAATCTTAAACTTATAACAAATAAAATTTAAATACTGTATCAGCGCTGACGGATCACTGCATACTAGGAAGATACATTATGAGACTAGCACTACTTTATATTGATTTTTGTCGCACTTTTGGTTCTGTGAATGAAGAAGAAACTGTAATCCACCTCATGTGGCAGTATCTGTCATTGGTTAGGAAAAGTTTTGAAATCTTCGGTGGCCCTTTTCTTAACGACCTGACAAAATTCTGTCAAGTCTTGCAAAATTAGGAACTTAGCCAAATTAAACTATAAACTGAGAGATAACTAAGTCTTAATGGCAAAAGTTCACGTTCTCATACTTCTATGTGTGTATATGATTCTGCTATCTTAGATGGAACATATAGTTCACGTTCTCATACTTATATGTGTGTATATGATTCTGCTATCTCAGGTGGAACATATAGTCATGAATAATTTACATCTTCAAATTTTTGCTCCACTGTTTTTTTTCACTTCATATCTGACACCCTTAAACTCTACGGGCTAAATCTCAGTGTTTGCGAACAATATTCTCATTTAGTTATCTGAGTCTATACCTTATTGAATTCCATTTTTCCAAATTTTTGTGTTTCTTTTTTCTTTTACCTTGACTCGTCTAAGACCATGATATTGGATATTCTCTGACGTCAACAGATGTGCAATATTCTGCATAATGATTAGTTTTTAACTGAACTATAGTGGCAATCCTCGAAGTTTCACCTCGTTCATTCTGTGCTTGCTAATTTTACAAATAGTTTGTAGTTGTACTATTAGACATTAAATAAGAATGTGGAATTGAAAGTAAATGCTTAGATTGACCCTTTTAAGCGGTCTCATCTGTCACTTTAAAACTTGTCGTTTTGTTAATAACTGTTCACTTCAATCTTTGCTATCTAAGTACGTTTATTTCTGGAAGTACAAAATGGATAACGTCATAGTCCAAAAAATACAAATCAAAATATAGTATGAATTATTATAAGTATTTTTATTTTATAACATAAACCCAATAATATAATTTTGTAATTTAAATTCAATACTACTGTTTTTCGAAGTAAAAAATTAAATAAATGAAGAGGTTCTATTAAAAGCTTAAATGTATTGTTCATACGGAAAACCTATTCAATAAAGTAGATTAGGGCTGATAAGATCAGATAAGATTGCTTATGTTACTAAAATAAAACAAAAAAAAATTTGCCTACTTGTGGTAGATTAGAAATATGTCGCGGACTGCATAATATCCATGGGTCGTGCTTTGGACAGCCCTGAAGTAGTTGATGCAATTTTTTTTGCATATTCAATTTTGAATATATCTATAACCGAGACAGAAGTGGTGAATGAAACTACAACTTTCGAAGTTATGATTGTAACTTAAGAATAAGATTATATATTTATTAAATAAGTCTGCCAATACTTAAGTGAAAACTTAACTGCTCCCTTAAATGCCATACTATAATATTGTCATTTAATCAAAAATTAAATAAACGTCTGTATTTAAGTTGTAAGTTGTTCAGCGCTTATAACATCAATGTATTCTTCAATATTTTCTTCTTTTAAAACTTTTTATAAATTAATTTCAAATTTAAGTACTTGTGCATGTCATTGACCATTATAAGTGCACACGGAAGATATTAAAGGACGAAGTTAATGTAGTACTACAAGTCATTCACTTATGAGTTACGACTACTCAATGCTCTTCATTGGTCATAAGAAAGAAATCTATATTTTTATTTACGAATACTAGTATACGGGTATATCAAATTATTCTTTACAAATGTAAATTGTTAATAGTCTATCGAACTTGCATTGTTATTGGAGAAAAGTTAGACATAATACATTTTTGCACGTTGGCGTATGAGTAACATTTAATTGAGAGTTTATGTGTTATCATGCATGCGAAGCAAATGACCGTTTGCTGAACGTTTAAAGGACCAAAGTTAATATGTATTTTATTTTTGAATATTGAAAAAAGCTAATTTAAGTACTCGTACATATAACAACATTAAATATTCAAATGTCAATTTAATGGTATTTCGACATGAAATTCGACATCCGCCGACGGTTAGGTATGCCAGCAAAATTATTCAGACTTATTCAGATATGCGGGTACTAAAAACAAGGCTAATATACGTGTCAACGTACCTTTGGTTTGGATTTGTGCATATGTCATGTTGTCATACGTGTGTTATTTTTGGATATGTCTGTGTTGAAAATAACATTATTCACACAAGATTTATTTTTGCAACGAAACTTGGTGGGGAGAAAGTATAGTAGATTGTAGTTGTATGAGAACTTCTGGTGACAAGTAATTAATTATTTTTATTGATAGGCTTTTTTGAAAAGGATTTGCCTCTTATCAATGACATTCTAACTCTTATTCTTTCACAATTTATTTCTTATATTAATTTTTTTTGTATTTAATTTCCTTATTTTCATGATGTTTCTTATGTTTCTTTTTAAGTGCCTGTTGCTTGGCAATTATTACAATTGCCTTCTCAATAAAAATCTATTAGTTCTACTAAATTCCCACCATTTACATGTTCTTCTTTCTAGATATTTCCCATTTCTCCACGTGTCTGCACTTCTGCGGTTGGTATGTGGGCGGGCGTATCGTTACAACTGAAAATATCTCAAATTTCCGCTGAAGTTCTTTATATTTTATGTGAAGTTCTTTCAATTAACTTACAAAAAGCAATCGAAAGTTGTGGTAAACTGAATTGCTTTTGAAATTTGATTATTGCAGAGTTTTTACTACCTTTTAAGATACTAAGCGTACCATGACTTTATTGTCTATTTAATTATAGTAATACAATGACCTGTGATATTTAATCGTTAATTTGCGAAATGTTTGCAATAAAATTGTAGTAAAATTTTCTAATGGTAGGTGAAGTATAGTTAGTTGTTTTCAGTTTTGTGAAATAAGAGTAGAACACTAATAAGTATCATAATGCAATTGACATGTAGTACAATAAGATGCCAGGTAAGGAAACATGTCAGAATGTAATGGTAAAGGTGACAAGGAAAAACTAATTTTAAATAATGAGATTTTGAATAATTTAAATTAGTTAGCTTAAAAAAAAAATTAAATAATGAATAGTACACAAAAGTCCAATACGTCTGTGCGTGACTAAAACTAATCAGATTAAAACCACTTCATTTCTGCAATCCTAATAAAACATAATATTATAGTGAAATGCATTTGACAATATAAAATGTGCTTGAAAACTGCATTAAAATGTTATATATATATTACTAAAATTCAAAATTCGTTGCGTCTAAATTTGCAGTCGAACTGAAAGTTACAGTGTCGTCTTCAAATTTGTACACAAATCTCGTGCTCTTCAAAAATCTTTATTAATCACCTCTCAGGAAGAAAGACGACTGCTTATAGTAACTAGAACTATTCTGTTCCAATTTATGTTAATTTCTGTTATATTAAAAAACCAAATGACTGTCCTGTACCTCATTATATCGGATATCCATAATGACCATAAATCAGAACTCAATTATTATGTAGCTTTGGTCGACCTAGCCAGATAAGTAAATGAATTGCTCATATAATTTTAACGGATGACTAGAATTTTGCAACATAGTTCCAGCGAACATTCACAATAGACTGATTTTTGAATTTGACTGCACTGAAACTTTAGACGCAACATTTATTGTGAGTAAAGGCTTACTCTGAAGATTTTAAGAGAATTGTTGTTGCTTTACATGTTTTCTTTCATAAGTTGCGAGTATTAAGATTTAATGGTCCCATACTCTATCTTCACATCATCTTTCAACTTTTTAGCTTATTTCACTTTATCACAAATTCCATCAGTTTTCCACATAATATTTGAAATAGATTAGTTTTGCCGAGAAAGCTACGTTTTCTTATAATTACAAGGAAGCTATTTTGTTTTAAGAAGCTTCTAGTCCAAAGAAATTATATACGGAATATAAACTAATTAAGAAATTCGAATATTTCCTAAGACCACTGATGTTGAGTACTTGGCAATACTCGAAACAGCGTTGTATGATCAACCAAACTTCAATAAATAAACTAAATTTTTGTGTTTGTTTTTTCTTTGCTATTCAAATCCCTCTAAGTTCTTTAATAGTATAAAATTAGGCGGAGTACGTTTTCTGACTTTCCAGTACTGATTTGTCTCTACAATAATAACTTCTTATAAATAATACAAAATAAAAAAAAAATAATAATAGCTATTTAATGATTATGTGATTCTTATATTTTTATTCCAAAGTACACAATTTTATTTTTAAACTTAAAAAAAAAATTATAAATAACTTAAAATATACTTTGAAATATTTAAATAAGTTTTTAAAAGTCTTATAGATTTTTAGAAAATAAATAAATTACTTATGCATGCAAAAAGTTTTAATATATTGAAAAGGTTAAATCTCAAAATTTGTTAAATTTTCAAATAAATTCTTAATCCTGCGTATACATGGAAGATGTCTTAATGCTGCCAAAGTTGCTTTATAATTAATTGAAAATCCAAAAGTTTTCGGTTAAACTTCTAGGAACGTGTGAACGGTAGGCGTTCAGTCGTAAGATAACAGCTTGAACATTTGGCTTAACAAAACTGCACTCACATATCCTTACACGTTACAATTAAAAGTTATCTGCATCTTGGGTTTCATCAAACTATTACCAGGAAGGCTCAAATTTTATTTAATTGCATTCCACTACTGCAGGACATATAGCTTCATAGTGTGTATCTACATATAGTTGTCATTATGGTTAACTTATTGAATACAAGTGAATATGCATGAGAGATGCATTTTAATTAAATTTAAATAAATTAAAGTTTGTTTCAGTTGTGGTAATAAATCACTATTTTGGAGGGAAATGAAATATGTGTATATTATTTATATATTTAGCTCCATGGAAATGAAGGTTTTCCTATATTTGTAATTGTATGTAGGAAGTGATGCAGCAGTGCAATCTAATCCAACTTTCTTTAAGTAAGAATTCTTGAATTATAAATAAACTAAGCTTAAACTAAAATAATAAACTGCACTAATTGAATTAAATTGTATGAGGATTCCAATTATTGGTTTGACATAATTCAAAAGGATTATTATTAAATATTTTCAATGTTAATTTGAATTAAACTTTATTTATGTGGAAATTTATGTACAAGTTAAAAATAAATCATATTAAATGTGAGTATAAATTAGTTTAATCTTGGATTATATATACTCATATATCATAATGGTTGACGTACACTTAGAAAATAAAGCCTTATGTTGTCAATAATTTCCGTTAAATTATTCATGTATTTTAATTTTATAAGAGTTTGGTTCGAAGGGCCACCAAGCTAAATTTTCAACTTCGAAACCGAAAACTCGAAACTATTGGTCAAAAAATGTGCGTAAGAAGGATGATCGATCAATTATTTACGCGAATATCTACATCTAAAAAGTGCATTGTTTCGATAAAAAAAAATTATTTTTAGAAAATAAAATTGTTTCCATTACCTATGATGTTAATTTAATCCAATAATTGTTGAATGATGTTCATTCAATCTAATAATACTACATAGTATGCTATAGTTTTAGTGTGACTCTTTTTAAAGCAGTCATTAAGGAAAACGCTCTTGAGACTCTCAAACAATAATCATGAACTTTCCGGTTAAATAAGCCGGTACTAACTAAATTAGTATGGCTAACTAAGCTGCAACGACTAACAAAATTGGTACGACTAACTGAATAGAATGGCTAACTAAGCTAGAACGACTAACTAAGCTGTTAGCACTAAATAAGCTGGTATGACTAACTAAACCAGTTAGCTTAAAGTCAGTCATCTATCTATTTTCTGTTGCATACGATATCGTGGAGTACGCGTTCTTGTAAACTTGATTTAGTTCGGATTAACTTACTAATAACAAATTATTACCTTTTTTTTATAGAAAACTCCAGTTACTATGAAATTTGTTACTACGGAGTTTCGGAAACATTTCAGTCAATAAAAATAAATAATAATTTTTTAATCATTATTAATATATCAAAATATATTTTTGGAATAAGAGATTAGAAACTACTATTTTGGATACATATAAACATCGACTTTATACGCAGATAGACAATATTAAAAGTTTTTCACATTCTGATTTACATTTCACATAGTTTATATATTTTTCATAAAACTCCCAAAGACTGTTATATTGTAGCACTTAAATGCTATATTACTTCACTTTGTTAATATTATGTTGAAGTTCTATAATGGAATGTTACTTGCAGTATGCTTTTATAAAGTAATTTCACTTTATTCATCTTCTGATATATTTTAATAATTTAATTTTATTTCCCATGTCTTTATTAAATACATTAAGTAAATTTTATTTTGCTATAAATTTATTTATTTCTTTTATCAAGCAAATTTAGTAAATATTGTATATTTGGTATAATAAAATTAAATGATACTGAATGATATATTTTAATATTTATTTAAATTTAACTTATTGGTTTGGGTGCAAAAAATGGAGTACCTGCTTTCTTTCTAGTTAATTCAATAACTATTAAATTGCCATTTTAAAAACGCATAAAAAGTACTTATGTCTTCAGTGGCGGAGCTAGACCAACTCTGGACGTCGGCAACATCAAAACTGCGAGGTCCCTTTTATTACCGAGTTATAAAAGAAAACAAATTACATTCACTAATTAATTAGTTTAAATTAATGAAAATTAAGATAAATGAATTTTCCTGCTTTTAGCCTTAATGAATTTTTTTAAATTAAATCATAATTTGCACTAGCTTCTATTTTCCCTGCAGTTGATAGAATTGCAGATAATCTCTTTCTCGGAAATTGTAAAAAGATCGCATAAAACTCGTGCAAGGCTGGTCAGATTTCAAAGTTTCTTTAAATTTTTTACAGTATCTGAATCTTGTTTTCAAAACTTATGACTTATTCAACACCATTAACCTTCCCTTGTTTTGGATTATAACTAGATCATGTGCAGTCGCATTAAAACCATTAAGCTTCTCTTCTTCTGGATTACGACTAGGTCACGTGCAGTTTCATTAACACCATTAAAATTCCTTTGTTTTGAATTACGAGTACGTCAAGTGCAGTCGCATTAAGTAAATCATTGTTCAGTATAGTTTTTCATCAGAACTATTGACTAGACTTAAACATCAGTGTAACAATATTATTTAGAACATATTATATTATATATTGCAAAAATTTATTTTTCTGTTTTTCTTAATTATTTATAAATGTATTTACAAGAATTATTTCCAAGACCACTGATGATGGGTATTTGGCAATACTCGAAACAGCTGTATGATCAGCCAAAAATTCAATTAATTAAAATAATATAAAAAATAAAATTTTTGTTGTTGTATTTCACTACTGTTCAAAAAATCCTCTTTATAAATGTATTTACATTTATAACACACATAAAGACTTGATCGTCGAGAGTGTGCAAAACTATATCAAAGAACAAAGAAATTGTTCGATTCCTTGGAAGTGCACTCTTATTCAGAATTGCGCTCTTTCAAATCAATTGCAATATATATTCCGTCAGAAAGATATGCTGGGATATAAAGTGTATTTCTATAAAATTATATGAATAACTGATTATCAGAACTCAACGATAATGTTGTTATATTACGTCAGGAATATATACTGAGCTTTAAAGTATACTTTTATAAAATCATTTGAATAACTTATTACCAGCATTCAAAGGAGCTCTTATTACAGTGGATCATCCAAGTGGTTACAGACGCTATTGAGTAAAAGCGCTTTAGATAATAACTCACGCTTCATCAAGCTAAGAAGAAGAAGAAGACTTAATCTACATAAAAAATATGAATTTTTAAATTGTAAAAATTTTAATTAAATTAAAAAACTAAATTTGAATTAAACAAAAACAAGAAAACTAAAAAGATTAATTTAATTAAATTAAATATGAATTAAATTTAAATTTCTTTTGAAGTTAGATTTCCCTCGTCTGATGAAACTTAAAATGCTTAAGCACTTGTAAGCACTTAGCATTGCAATTAGATTATTAGTTAGAATTTATAATACAGCCAAACTCAATTAAGTTAAGAATTTATTACAAGTTTAGCGTGAAAGCAGACAGCTCACGAGTGAGTTGCTGCCATAATTTCAGTTATTCACAGCACGAATCCGTAAAGCAATGGAGACATCATAATACATCATAATCCTTAAAAACAGCAGCGCTAGTGCCGCACCCACTCCACGTAATAAGGCAACAATAGTGACAAGAGCAGCAACAGTTTTCATCACTAATGGAGGCACAAATAATAAT
>NC_051846.1:233219887-233228367 GCF_002237135.1 Teleopsis dalmanni | reverse complement strand
AATAAATATTGATGAAGATTAAGAATTTTGCGTTTTATTTAAAATTTTCCGGAAACTTTTCGGTCACAATGTATTATTAAAGTTAATTGTTTATCCACTGCATCATAATATTCATTAATCGTCATGCGTTCTTGTCGTAGGACGCTCAGCTCATTTTCTAAGACATGCAGTGGACGCTTATCTGAATATGTTTGATCGAGCCTTGTTATTATTGCCTCAAAATTTAGTATCGTATTAAAGGCACTGAGGGCCGTATTTGCCGTACCTGCAATTTTATTTCTAAGAATCCCTATGGCCACATAATAGGATTCTGATCCTTCAGTGTAATAATTCATGGCGAAATGTGCCGCCTCTCTTCATGCAGGATATTCTGCTGGATTACCTTTAAAAATTTGCAAAGACTTTACTAAGTCTAAATTTGTGTGTAAATTTGCTACACCTTCTCTAATTGTAGCCGGCATGAGCGGCTCTATTGTTGTAGGTTGAAGTGACCGAATTGCATTTATCAGATTGCTAATCTGCCTAGAAAACTCTTCCCTAGATATTTCTATCGCGGCCTCTACCAAACTCATTACTTTATTCCTATCCATTATTAATTTTATTAATTTAAAAATAACGTCAACACTTTGCGTGCACTATCTTACAAAGTCTTACTGAATGTAACGTTATTTTAAATATTTTAATATCTATTTTATTATAATTTTATTAAAAAATTTTAATATTTTAATTTTTGGTTTAAGAATAAAATGAGATAGTCATGCGTTTCACTAAATCTGAGTTCTATTTCTCTGAAAGATTTCTGATCGTGAAGTTTGTTTTTCAAATCTTCAAATTTTAATCTAAATACCTTTATTTCTTCAAGTTTTTCTAATAAAAACTTACTAGTATAAATCCTATTTGGCGTTTTCTTAAAGTTAATCTTTATTTTATTTAAATTATGTAATAATTGGAGTACATCCTCCATTTATTTTTTTTTTACGATTTTCTATTCTTATTAATAAATACAATATAATGAATCCTACAATTACTACAGCTATTGCTGAAATTACTATATATATATGATACTCTTTTAAGAGTATAGATATGTTAGATCTACTATACATTTGATTTTTGAAATATGTAATATGCCATGTAATAAGATTTTTGAAATATAACATGAAATATAATATGATTTTTGAAATATAACAAAATATTTTTACAAACTTTTAATTAATTGATTTACATAATTAATCAATTTGCTGTGTTTAGTATCTAAATGTTTATTCAGGTTTCTATTCGTGTGGTAATTACCGCATATAAAACAAATAAACTGATTCATAATGGAAAGAAATTTTTATTTTCAAATATATATATATTTTCTATTTTTTTTTTTTTTTTTAAATATTTTATAATTAATTTGTAATCTAATTATGCAGATGTAGTAATGGCTCTGCTTATTTTTCTGTTTACATATGCTTTATAATAAATGTTTACTTTGTATAATAAAAATATTCCTAAGGCTATTGCACCGACAATAAGAAGGGATGTTTCAGTTACCACGAGTGCCGTCGTATTGTTATTGGTGACTTGTTGTTTTGAATTGCTGGAACCCATTGTCTTTAAGCTTCTTCAGTTGGTCTAGGTATTTATGTTGTATTTCCTGATTTCTGCTTACGTGTATTAGATAGTGTAATTCTTTGATCTTTGCCTTAAATGCCTTTTTTGCTCCTCCTCTCTTTGTTGCTTTTTTTATTAAAGGCTTTGGAGGTGTTGTCTTCTTGTTACGCTTTCTATATTCCTCTATAGATAGTGGTTTTGGCCCGATTGTTTTTATTAATGGGACATATATTGGTGCGTTGTTATTGGTACCTTTAGGTGTGTATTCCTCGACTTCTGGCTGGTCAGGTTGACTGTTTCGTTGAAAACTAATGGCTTGCTGCAGGCACTTGTTCCACATATGATGAAAATCGTTCATTTGCTTCTGTGGTTATTATGTTTCTATAACGCATATATTCTTTTTGGAATCTTTGAATTATTTTTGAATTTTTTAAAGACGACTTGAATCAATCAAACAAATCCTAATGACTGGGTAAAAAAAAAATTTTTTTTTTTTTTTTTTACTTCTACTTCTACTGGAATCTGAGTTGTGGTTTGTTTTAGCTTCTGAAGATCGCAGGATCTTAATTGGCCAGGATCGCCATGTAATAAGATTTGGTTTTATATGTTGTATTATAAATTTTTCCTAGCGCAGCGAGGCGCCTTTCTTGTTCGCAACGAGGCGAATAAAGCTATGTTGCAACTAGGCAACTTAAACAAATGATTAGTGAGACTCAATGTTCTGTTTGAATCTGAATTCTTTATTAACCTACCTGAATATTATGTTCGCCTAGTAATTTTCATATAAAAATGCTTAATATGCATTTCAATTAATTTAAAAATATGAATTTATTATTATTATTTAATAATTACCCAAAATACTAAATAATGAAATTCCAATGCAAGTTAATGCACTTTACGAATTTCATTTGCGCAAACAAAAGAATCAAATTACTTTTCTTTTGCGCTTCTTCACATGGCAAGTGTGTGATCAATGCCTTTGCTTTTGGCATGTGCCAGTAACGTATATCATCATATTACCATTAACAAATAATTATTTTGTTTGTTAATATGTAGATATACTACAATCTATTTTATTATAATTTTTATAATTTATTCTTTTTGATATTAGGACTTATTAGAAATATAAATAAGCTTACATTAATCCAAAACCTTTTGCGTTGCTCATCTCAAGTTAATTCGTTGTTTTTCACAGTAAGTTGATCCCACGATGGCTACGCTCGGCGTGCGTGCAGTCTTCTTTTCACTTAATGTTGTTTATTTTTTTTTTTTCTTTAATAATTTTTTTATTGCATACTATGTTGCACTAAATTGTTATTTAATTATTTGATAGTTTTTGTTAATTAGTTTTAGTTTTTTTTTTTTTAATTTTTAATGTTCTAATTTTTATATTTTATTGCGTTTCACGTCGCGCTAAATTTCTATTTATATTTTTTTTATTCACTTTAAAAATTTTTTTTTAATGCCTCAATATTACGTTATTACTTATATTACGTTGGGCGCCAGTTATTTGAAGTCGAATCGCGGAGCGTTTTTAAAATAAAACACGTTACCCTTTCGATTGAGAAGTATATCTGATCTTTATTAAAATTTGCTGGTGCGCTGCACTTACAAATTAATTTTATTATTTTACAGAATTTATAATTTTTATTTATTGTTTTAATATAATAGCAATGTCAGCTGCCCTTACAAATTATTTGGGCTTATTCTATAATTTAATTTATTGTTATTGATTAAGTACAATAACAATGCCAACACGCGCTTGCTTTGGGTTCTTTGCACCGAAATGAAATTCGCTATTGCGTAAACCGTTGCTGCAATAAAGCGACAATTTTAATTGTGCGCATGGACTGGGTCGCTGACATCGTTGTTACATATTAATGCTGACGCATGGTCAACACTGGTTAACTTGTGCAATATATACACTTGTTTAATCTGAATTATTTATATATACAATATTTACAATGTTTTAGACTTAACTACTAATATATACAATATTTACAAAGCTTTTGACTTAACCACTAATATTATATATACAATATTTACAATTTGTGGCTACATATCTTCTTCGTCCAGAACACCATCTAGAGCTTCTGCCAATATGTTTAAATGTCTAGTTTGTGGTACTGTGGTACTTTCGGCTAGATCTTTTGCAGTAAACATCATTGTAAGCTCTTGTATTTTACTAATAGCCTCCATAACGATGTTTTTGTTGATCATTTCATTTAAAGTAGCCACCACCTGCTCTCTAAGCCATTCATACTTCTTGTTTGACCTGCTTTTTACTTTATTCAAAAGTATTTCATAGTTGTTGTCCAAATTATTTTTCCTTTTTCTAGACTTTTGTGATGAACTAGGCATCTGAAATGAAATATAGCAATAGTACAAATATATAAATAATCAGATATACCCTTTCAAAAATGGCAATTTCCACTATGTTTTGGGGCATTAGATGGTAAGCACGTTGAATTTAATGCACGAGCATTAGATGGTTCTTATTACCGAAATTATAAAGGAAGAGATAGTATAATACTGTTGGCATTAAGAGATGCAAATTGTAAATTTATTTACATAGACGTCGGCGCTAACGGTAGAACAAACGATAGCTCAGTATTGAAAAATTCATCTCTTGAAAGTATATTGGATACTGCTGAAGCTCATTTCTCACAGATGAAGTAATAGGAAATAACAGATTGTTGCCATATGTTGCTGTGGGTAATGGCGCTTTTGATCTTTATACACACCTTATAAAACCATGTTTACACAGAACTAATATAGTGAAGAGGCAAATTTTTTAATAACGACTTTCAAGAGCTAGGCAAGTTGTAGAACGGTTATTTGGAATTCTGTCGTCCAGATTTAGAGTGTTTCAAAAACCGATAAATACGAAAAATGTGGATGCATGCTTTGTACTGCATAATTTTCTTATGGATAAATCCTTGCAGTACGCAAATTTTGAGTGTCCTTCAAATCCTCAAACATGCGAAGAAAGTTCCAATATTTATGCACCATTTGAGGGTGTTCGAACCGAATTTATGAAATATTTTAACAATGAATGAAAATTGCAATGGATGAAAGTGTGATTTATTAAAAATACAATTTACTTACTAAAACTGATTGAGTAGGAGTTACAAATTCATCCTCCTCCGCCTGGCTATATTAAAAAAGAAATTTGTAGTATATTAAACAATATTTGCATACATTTTGATTTAAATAAATATAATAGTTACTTAATATCTATTACTTTTTGATTTTTCAAACGAATGTCATTACTATAAAAAAATATTATTCATGAGCATATTTGTAAACAATGAAAAATATTAACAAATCTAAATAGTTAATAATGTAATGATATTTATAAAAGAAATAAATTGAAAAATTTATATTTATGGTATAATTATATTTATGTTATCATTTTTACTTATTATGTTCTGAATATACAATATAAAATCATATGCAAAAGCAACAATTTGTGAAATAGAAAAAGTCTACGTTCACTTCTTAATATTTAAATTTATCTGAATTCTGCTGAATATCCAAATCCAGATAGAAATTCTACTATGTACATAATGCATATAAATATACTTTTTATAATATAAGTTGTAAAAAAGCAAGAAACTCATAGATTCAAATAAAGGAATTTCTCCTGCTCTTTTTTCAACTGGCCCAACCTATAAATAAAAGAAAAAACTTTATAATATATATACAGATAGTAATTTATTATATTTCATAAATGAAACAATGCTTACAGCTTCCTCATAACTGGATGCTCTTTTTCTGATTGCCACTGATGGCCGGAGAAATTCCAGTAAATGGAATCACCACAACTTTGAAGTTCTCACATCTTCCAATCCAGCTCCACTTCGCTTGCCTGAGCTGATGATCCGTAGCTCTCTAAGGAACTGAGATCTAATACTTTGTATTTTTCTCTTCAATTCCATAAGAGTTAACACTGGGATGTTGGGTTTCATTAGCCCAATCACCGCGTTGAATGCTTGTTCCCGCGCCACTCTGTCTTGGTATTTGTCTTTTTTACTTCCCACAAGCATTCGTGCAGCTGGTACATGGTTACCAGCTTTTCAGTTACTTCTTTCTCCCAACGAAGTGCCATTCCACAAAAATAAGTAACAAGAAAACAAAGTATTCGCTGTGAAATAAATAATATTATATCGTTTTATAAAGTATTTTAATAGTACTTACAAAATTAAACGTCAGCGGCAAACCGGAAAATGTAGGAATTCGATTAATAATCGTGTAGCGGTAATTAAAACAGACTATGTAACTGTTTGCCTTAGTGCCTTAGCACTGTTTTGCGTTTTGCCTTAGTGCTGGGACATTCATAAGCCGGCTCTCATGCCGGAGTTGGAACGGCCGTGCCCGAGACACTCTGCATAACATGGCGCCAAGACAATAAACTCACAGATTCAAATAAAGGAATTTCTCCTGCTCTTTTTTCAACTGGCCCATCCTATAAAAAAAAAGAAAAAATTTTGTAATATATTTATAGATAGTAATTTATTATATTTCACAAATGAAACAATGCTTACAGCTTCCTCATAACTGGATGTTCTTTTTCTGATTGCCACTGATGGCCGGAGAAATTCCAGTAAATGGAAGCACCACAACTTTGGAGTTTTCACATCTTCCAATCCAGCTCCACTTCGCTTGCTTGAGCTGATGATCCGTAGCTCTCTAAGAAACTGAGATCTAATACTTTGTATTTTTCTCTTCAATTCCATAAGAGTTAACACTGGGATGTCGGGTTTCATTAGCCCAATCACCGCGTTGAATGCTTGATCCCGCGCCTCTCTATCATGGTATTTGTCTTTTTTACTTCCTGTCGTGGTCCTAATGGGTTGTAAAGCAAAGACATGGTGTGTAGTATATAAACACTTTATTGAATTTCTTGTGTAGACACTATTGCTTATGTATCTCTAATTGCTGTCGCTGTTTCTGCTGGCTCGTCCGTCGCTTTTGCAGTATGCCACTATTTGAGTGCGGTTGTTTTTGCTGTGGTTGTGGTTGTTGCTGATATTGAGACTTCTGTTGTCATCACTGTTGCTGCTGATGTTGTTGTTGCTGAAAATTATGTGGTTGCTGCACCTGCGTTGCATGTGTTGTTACCTCCGTCGTTGGTGCTCTAGTATGGGTGTGTATACTCTTGAGAAATTCAATTGTTGTAGTTGTTGCCTTTCAGTTTAGATTTTTCTTTAAATTATTCTTAATCTTTTGTTTACTGAATTCACGTAACTAAATTCAGACTACTGCACTTAGCCTATCAACTGTGTAATGGGCTCAGAAACTTATGTCACTTGCAATTTCTATTAGCTTTTATTATTAACAATTATTTTAGTGAGTTTGTTTGTTTCGATGCTTGCATTTTGATTTCACCGTAGTTGGCTCAGACACTTATGTCACTTGCAATTTCTATTAGCTTTTATTATTAACAATTATTTTAGTGAGTTTGTTTATTTCGATGCTTGCATTTTTATTTCACCGTTCCTTATTTTGATGTTTTACTGCACTGGCACTTTATTAGTTTTTCTCCGAGTCGATTTTAAAAGCACGGTGATCCCGACATGTCTCAACTAAGTTAAACGAGCGACTGCTAGTCAAAAGTTTCTGTACTTTTGCGTTAGCTTCCAAAGTAGCGTGTTTGCTGGTCACGTTTTGTAGTGTCAGCGCATTCCACGCTCGCGTTGCGGGATTTTGCCTTCTGCATAGTCTTATGCTACCGCATCGTAACATGAGACTTAATGCCAAGGCTATATTTGCATACTTATTTAATAACGGCCAAACCGTTTTTTCCACACCCTATCGTGCACGTAACCACAAAATCCCTTCCCCCTTGCAGAGGAGCGTTGACGCTCTTCGAAGGACTTCCTCGTCATTGGTGACATAGCAAAAGCATACGACAGCATATATAATACAGTTTACATTGAATTTCCAAAATCATAACAATAATATTCGTTACATATAAAACATTTCACTTTACAATTTAAATTATTTCATATATAATTCCAATGTATTTCAATGTATTTATCTAGCGTAATGTATAATGAATTACTTATTTTTTGTTTAATACTATATTTATTATAATTTTTTTTTTTTACAGATATAAATTTCTAAGTATATATTTTTGTTTTGTTTTTTTTTTGTTTAAAGAATTTGACTTTACATAGTCTTAAAATATTGCACATTCTAATTGTATTTGTTATTTTATATTATTTTAGCATAATTTTGAATATTATTAATTATCTTCTTATATATATTTTTTTTTCTATATAATTGAATTTTCTTATATATATAAAATTATAAGTATATATTTTTGTTTTTTTTTTTTTTAAAAGAATTTGATTTTACATAGTTTTAAAATAGTTAACTAATGCACATGTTGTTTACTTTAATTTATACTTCATATGATATATAGGTATATTGCTCTTAAAATATTATCATGCATTTAATTATTAAACAAAGCTTCGTTTAGTAATCTCTTGCCGTAACAATACTGTAACAGCCTTGGTACCTATGTTCGGAAGTATTTTTTACTACTGACCTACTTGTGCATATATGCATTTGCAATACCTAACATGTACATATTTATTACTAGTTCTTATATTAAGGTATTGGCCGCATTCTTTGATATCAGCTTTGTACAGGGCGTCCCCTTACAGTCGCTTATCTGTAGATCTATAATAACGAAAAAAACGTATAAAATTTTAAGTTTGTGTTCTTATTTAATAATATCTCAATTAATGGCTTTAACCAAATACAATGACATTTCGGCAGCCATCCGTAACTCGCTTAGTTTCAAATTGGTTTCTATAATAAAAGAAAAAGAACAATATAATCTTTATATTTCCATGATTACCAATTCAATCTCC
>NC_051846.1:233214981-233219787 GCF_002237135.1 Teleopsis dalmanni | reverse complement strand
TAAGTGGTTAAGCTCACATTGTGGTTGTCTGTCAGTGAATTTACGCACGTTCATTATTTCAATTATTTCGGAATTGCTGAAGTGAATGCTTACATGACAGGAGTATTGTAAGATTGGTTAACATGAAAGCGAAACATGTTCAGTTTTTTATGGAAGGAAGGTTTTTACAGAAATTCACGTACCAAAAGTGAGGAAAACCGAAAAATTTACGATGCAATATCAGCCTCCTATTAATATTTACAAAATTGCTGAGCTAAATTCCATTCTTAAAATATTAAACAAAATTTCTTCTATTGGACACTATTATTTTTGGTACGAAGTGGATCTATATAAATGTTACATGTGATTAAGATTATCATCATTACCGGCACTATTTCGATTTCTCGGACACACCTATGTGACAATGGATTTTAGCAGAGGCTGCTCTATGTATGTAATAATATATTATATGTGAAACAACTTTGGAATCATTGGAGCTTAATTGTTGAATTAGGATGATGTTTGTGTTTCACTGGAGAATGCGCCAGGACGTTATCTATTGTAGTTTCTCATATTTTTAATTATTTAAATAACTAGTATATGTTTGCCACACATTTCTAAATTAGTAACATTAATTCGTATATTTGCTTTTCCTGTATGTTCATTAAATTAAGTACTAATCGTGTTTCTAGCAGATTTGTGGTTGACATTTTGATCAAATTTTAAATTCAAATATTTGTGGACCTTACTATTACGTGTAAAATACATCACTTAAATACCTTAATGGACTAATGGATTTTATTGACGTGATTTTCTCGGCACATCGGTGTCAACAGCTTAATTATAGCTTAACGGATGTTCATTTTTAAAGTGTAGAGAGTTAGTGGATTGCCCACATAAACATGATTCTTTGCTTAAGTATCGTTGTTAATAGTGGTTTATTAAGCCTTCCATACTATAAAAAAACAAACCTTAAACTAAATATATAGACATTTATTTCTAAACTAGTTATATAAATGGATATAAGTAAAGATTATATGTGCAATTCTCGTTCATTTTTTGTTTTGATCCATATATTTTTTACAAAATTAATTAATGTAACTATTAAATCTGTCAATCCATCATATCTATCTATCTTATCTTGTCTTATATGCCTTAGATGCATTTCCTTCACTTGATTTTCATTGAACAAACTATGTTCTTAAACCTAGAGATATTGTTGGGTTTGTTTATTTATTATTTTATATTTCTAACTCATCTCTTCAGGTTATATGTTACTTATCTCTCATTTGTTACAAAAAAAATGCAGCCAGTGCTTCAATTTTATTGTTTTCAATAACTGTGTATAGCAATCTTTTTAGTCGTCGGGGTTCCTAGAATGTATTAAAAAGTACTTGAGGTCGAACATTCACGTGATTATCAAGATGGCTTAGATATCTCTCATTTTGAGTGCAGATTTCTTGTTACACTATATTAGTTTTATATTCTCTGGGTTTATTAATATCCTCAGTTTGTCCGTGAGAGCTTAGGAGACTCTGCTCAAGAGTTATACATTGAACTTCATAGATCGCTGTTTGCAGTTCTCCTTTCTAATAGTAATAGTAATTTTATCAATAATAATAAAATCTTGTCATTAACTGGATTGTCACTAAACACGATATGGGAGTTCACAACTGTTTTAATATGCAGTAGTTTGAAGGCAGTTTTGGAATACCATAGTTTAAAAAATTTTAGAGAAAATAAAATTTATCTTTTTGAATGGTTTTATTTCAAAATTTTATGTGATTGCTGTAAAATAAATATCAAATTGAGCTAAAAATTAACAAGTTTTCTTTTCAAAAAGATTAAACTATATCCGCCGGTTGATATATAACAAAAACTTATAACTACGCACTTAGCAGAACCTTACCGATATTAAAAACTATGTTACTATTTAAGTATATATTATTGTAAATGGATAAATCAATTATAGGAGCTTGTACTCATATTCGTAGAGAACCACTATGATCATCAGATCTACACGGCATAATACATTGTATTTTATAATAATATAATAAAATGTTTTATTATAAGCTAAAAAATCTAAGTTCATTTAAGGCATACTAAATACTCATAAATAGTGTATTATTAAATACACAATACATAAATAATTCTACAGATCTAAAATAAATTTCTAAGTTTCATTTCAAGTGGTGAGTTAGTAAAATATTAAATCAACTAAGCTACTAGTAATATATCAATATACATAAAAAATAAACTACTTTAGAGCACATTGCTCTTCATATAAAAATATAAATGCTATAATTAATTGAAATTAATTATAAATGAATTCCTTAATTAACTTTCCGAGTAAATTAACAAAACTCTAAGTTCGAACAAGTATGGCTTTGGCTCAGCTAATGAGTTTTATGAACATCTGAGCTTCTAATTTGAGAGGGTGCAACCTAAACCTTTGGTACTTGCAGTCTCAAAAAATTATTTATGAATAATTACATATAAGAAATAATTCCTATCGCGATATTTGGCAATACTCAAAACGGCCATACGGTCAACCAAAAATTTTATTAATTAAAAATAATAAAAATAAATTTTTGTTGTTGCAATTCACTACTGTTCAATAAAAATCTCAACATCCTTAACAATAGTTTATATTAAGAATTTAGTTTTTTTCGTCAAAAAGAATGTTAAAAATCAGTTTTTATAAATTATATAGAAATCGAGCTCAATTTTAGAAGTAACTTCAAAGAAACCAAAAAAAATTAATTTATTTCCATATAATTTTAAATCAATGGTAGGAAGCTTTGTCGGCTTGCTTTAAAGATTTTGAATTTATGCATAAAATTAATGCAATATTACCATAATCCACAAAATCAATATTTACAAGAATTTATAACAAGGAAGTAATGTTTATGGCATCTAATATAGCATGTAACCGGATATAGACAGAGGCATTCATACTTGCAGCCAGATGCGTAAACTATGAAATTTACGATAAACTCTTTTAAATAACATTTTTTACATACGTAGGGTACCCGTATTGCGCCACATGTGTCAATGCCTTTAGAAATGTCTCCAAGCCCAGAAGTAACAAGGACTTCTGCACAAAAAGGCGTTAAACGATGCACAGCACGAGACAACTGAGTGAAGTGCAAAAATGTGACATGGTTACATGGCGTGCAACCAAACCAAAGGACATTTCTGACCAATTGCAAATGCTTTTTTTTTTATTTTGAAAAAAAGTCGTAAAATATCGAAACTCGTAAAATTACAGACATTCTGTCTACAAATCAGCATGCGTTTTGGGACGTGTTAAACTGTAGTGTTGTATACTTTCACAGTTAACAGTTCCATATATTAGACTTCTTATTTTTTTTTTTGTGAAGAAAAGAATAACTACGATTTTATTTATTAACATTGAATTTTAAACAATTTTAAATTTTATTCAAATGAAAAATATTTGTGAAACAAAATTCCTGTTGAGATTCGAAATTCCTTAACTGCGCTGCTATGATTTTATTCTTTGTATTCACTACCATTGTGACACTAATCATAGACCACTTGACGTACTGGATAACTATTTGAACGCATTAAGGACAAATTACAACAGAAAATCCTTGAAAACTCCGCCTCAGGTTTTCTATTTCAGAGCAAGTACAAGTAGTAAAACTCATTAGTCGTTTGTATGATACATTAATGATCGTTAACCACCTGTGGGTAATACCTTGGAAAGAAAGTTATATTAAACAAAAATTATTGAATCGTTTTTATTTAAATATTCAGTAAGAAACTGATAGAAAATATTAAATAATTAATTAGGTATTGCCGCTGAGGCTAAGTAATATCTGATATAATTTCTATATATAATAATGAATAATATCACCCAAATTTTTAATAAAATGTGTTAAAAATATTATTGATTTATTGCAGTACTTGCGGCAACTTTATTTAATTAAAATTTTTTTTTTATTATATTTTTTATCTTAATATTTAATAAAATATTTGGTAACATTTATTTGCGGCTCCTAAAAAGTGTGGTGTGAATTTAAACGCTTCAACGAGGCGTTCGGAAGATGGTGCGTCTATAATTAAGCCGTATTGGAAAAATATTTATTGTTCATGTGAAAAATTTATTATTTGTTTATGGCAAAGCATTTCTCTTTTTAAAACCACGGAGACAATAATTAAAGCCAATTAAAATGTATTTGGAACATAATGTACCCAGAGGGTATTTCGTACAAATATAAATTTTGTGCATCGAAATAAAAATTAAGAAAACGTCAGTTCCAAAAGTGACCTCTAAAAAAAATTTACTAATCATGAAATAATTATATATATAAAAAATGCAATAACTAAATGTTAATTTGTCAACATAAAACCACTTTTCATGCTTGTTCTTCTTGTTTTTTCACTCTTTTTCTTAGTATGCTAAAGCAACTGATTCTACATTTAAACTTGCAAGACGATTTGTTCGGTAAGTTAACTCTAAGTCAGTGACAAGAAAATTGGGTGTTAGTAAAATGATTTTATCCAATATATAAGATGGTTTGAAAACAAAGGAATTAACGTTTTTATGTTAAATGATGTTGCCCAAAGAATTTATTCCCGCCAAATAGCTTTTAGTGCGAGGCGTCATTGAATTATATTCCTGCTCAACTAAGATAATCAAACTGCAGATTGACGTTGGTAATGTTTATTTCCGATTAATTAATATTAATTTATTTCTGATAAAATTTCATACGTGGTTCGATAATATAATCGAATTAACGAAAAATATTGAAAAATATTATTAATTCAACGAAAATTTGTTGTTTTGTGGTGTAGTTAACT
>NC_051846.1:233206916-233214881 GCF_002237135.1 Teleopsis dalmanni | reverse complement strand
TAGAAATTTTCAATGACCGTTTCGATCCGGTAACTACCCAACTACCCAACTGCTCAACTGCCTAACTAGCTAACCTTTCTGGTGGTTCCGACGGTATACGTGCGTCGGATGAAATACTCTTTCATCTAAAATGAATTTGTTTATGCTTACATGGCTGTTTGTATTAAAATATTTATGTCAAACTCATTGCATTTGGGTAAACACAATAGACAACTGCAAACTCATCAAGGAAATTGACTATACGAATAAATATAATAAAATCCAACAACAACTAAGTTAAGTAAAGGATGTAATTTTACTGAAGTTGTGGTCATTGAGGTTTAAGCATTTTAAACTATCAGTTTTTTGAAAAAAAAATTTTATCAAAAAAATTAAACCCGAGATGAAATATGTTTGTACATATGCTGTATCTGATGGATGTTGTGGTTTGTTAGTGTTAACTTTTAGCTATGAAAAATAGAAGTATTTCAATGTAATACAGAATTTATACGTTACATATGTCCAGAACTTACTAAAAACTTTTAACCACTTTAATTTTGAAACAGAAGTAAGTCATGAGGTTTCGTTATTTATCTTTAAAACATTACTCTTACTGCTTCTATAAAGATACTTATTTATCTAATGCGCTTTAAGGAAATTCATGAGTTAAAAAAAAAATTATGTACAATGAAAGGAATTTGTTCATTCCCATACGAATATATAGCTTTTGCTCTAATTAGTGTTCAAAACGTGTGCTAAATTTTGCTTAAGACAAAAAAAATGTTGTTATTGTAGTTTACTATTTTGCGAAAAACGTCTTTATAAATTTTTTTACAATATTGTAAATTATTAATAACTGTACTTATAAATAAGTGGTGATCCTACAAACTGTGCAAATTATCGAGGGATCATTTTTTTAAATATTGCAACTCAAGAGAAATATGTGAAAGATTGAAGCCAATCATCAACCAACTGATTAGTAAGTGAGCCTTTTTGTTTTTCTTAAAGATCTTTCAGTCTTTTAAGTAATAGAAATAAGTAATAAGTTAAGTAATAGAAATACTTCGGAAAATTAAGGCTCGAATTGATTATAATTTGTATTATATTGAAAAACAAACAGTTGATTAACTGAACAAAAAGAAAACAACGATTCAATACAAGTTTTACAAGCTTAAGTCGAGAGTTAACTAGCCAAATACTCTTCTTTTAAATGCAAAAATTTTCTCAACTAAAGGTAGTTAAAAAATCGTAAGACCATTTGTGATTTTTCCTATAACGTGAGAAATATTCTCCATTGGTTTTGTCACTGTTAATGTAAAGCCATTGCAACCGCTCTTATCAAAGGCCATCTTAAAATATTTAGAAAATTTCATTTCTATATTTCTACTGGTTCAGAAAATACAGAATTTTGATCGGCTAATTTCGGTTTTGACACACTGAGCGTATATCAAATCAAGCACACTTTTGTAGCGGAAACCCTTTTCTCTATTCCGAAGACACGACAAAGCCAACGAAGTAGCTGAGTTTTTATGCGCTTGACTATATCAATGTCGCGGTATTGCTCATACAGCTCATCGTTCCATTTAATTTGATACTCGTTGTATTAAACGAGTATCGTCACAATACGTTAATAACTATACATTTTCCGAAGTATTCATTACTGTTGGTAATGGTCCTTACAGCAGGATAGGCATGATAAGAGATATGTAGAGCTTAACTCTATTCATACATTGATACAAAAAGAAAACCTTCCCTCTTCGAATTATATATTACCGTATTCAATAAGCAATTTATTATATTAAAAATGTTTTCAAACAAAATACATATAAAATAAATGTAAATTAGATACAAAGAAAATTCATTGAAACCACAGGTATAATGCAATACAGTAATAAAATTGTTTCAATGGATTTACTATCGAAATCCCTTGGCAGCCACTAAATTGGCTTTACTTTATTGCTGAAGTTTTAACCTAATTTTTTGTGGCTTATAAATAAAAATAAAATAGTAAAAATAGTAAAACATATTTTTGTGAGTCTAAACAAAATTACAATTTTATAATCGTTGGGAGCATTAAAACTAGGTTCGCCTCTGCACCGAAACAGAAGTTATAAAACAATTTGTATATGTTGAGCTCATAAAAATGGATTTTAAATATAATTTTCGTTATGTATTTTATTTAGTGTACTGTATTCTTTGTTAGTGTACTTAGTTTGTAGTGTTGTTATTGTTTCGTTTTGTGGTGTAACACTTATTGGTTTTTGTATAACAAAAGAGCTGCTTGCGATGCATCTGGATGTATGTGGATGCACGTATGCATAAATTCGAATACACAAATATGAATGCATAATTTTTATAGGCAAAAACAAAAATTCAATGACTGGAGCATAGGATGTGCGAGTTTATTTGGTTTACAAATGTGGGCAACTACAGTGGAAACCGGAATAATATGAAACTCATTTAAGTTATTATTTGGGTCTACGTTACTTGTTCCCAGTTGAGTCATAACACTTTTGTACTTTAACAAAAATAAACTTAATATGCATTAATGGAAAGTAAGCCATAATGAATATAATAAAGAGTTTAGATTGAGGAATATAATTGCTGTTGGTGTGTTCAAAATATTTCGAGAATTTTAAACTATTTAATCTTTAATGTTTGGTAAATCTCCTTGGTCCATGCCACACTTGTATAATTCAGGATTAAAATTAGTTTTTATAACAGTTTTCGAACAGTTTACTGCAATTGGTGGATACAATTTTAGTTATACTTTGATGCTATTGAAAATGTGATAAAACTAATACATGCATATTATTTCTCTTCTGTCAAGTTTTGATTTTATCTATTTAACATTTACATAAGCATTTTATTCTTAATGCTAGAAAAGAACAGTAAATAATAAAATTAAGAAATTTTTTATCTAATTTGTGAATACCAAAATTAATGTTTAATTACTACTGAAAATATATCTTTGCTTTTTCACACATACACACATTCACTACTAAGTGAACTTCATATATATAAATTTTCAATCTCCAGAATTCAACAAGTGTAGCAATTATCAAAAGGTAATGCACCAAATTTTATCCTCAAGAATTACTCAAATTTGGTATAGACCACTTAAAGTAATCTCTCTTTGATATCATGCATTATTGCCACCTCAGCTTCCAGTTTGAGCACAATTACTCGAACGCGGTTTTATTCAATGTCTTGAGCTGTTTTACAGATTTTGTCTTCATCCAATATTTTGTTAAAAAAAATTATTTTTTAAATATCTTTTAGAGCATGGGAATTAAAAAAAGATCGGTCGCTTGGTGACATTTCTAGTAGTGGCAGTATTTTATTTTGTTTCACCATAAATTGTTGTATATGTAATAAACAATTTCAAAACAAATTTTCTAAGCAATCGTTTCATGTCTAATATTTCTATTTGATCAGCAATCTTTCCTAAAGGCGTTTGTAGTCTTTATAAACTGTTGGATGTGACATAATATCGTTGGAAAATGCACTATTTAACATTTTGACTAGTAGTTCAAATTTATTTTACTTCTAGTATGATTAAATCATACCATTTATACATATATAGACACATATACATGATATACATAGAGTATATTATTTCGAAATTTTTAAAATGTTTAAATTCAATAACAATATATATTTGTATCTTAAAATGCAAATAAATAGTCATACGTAGGCAAGAGGCCACTAAAAACATAACTCCCTCATTCAAGTGAAAGTAAACCACCCTTATAGGTAATCTTGACTACGTCCCTAATCTTGCAGGATGATAGTTCTGCTAGGTCGGTAAGTAAATCGGCCCAAAGATTTCTAATTTACTCCTAGCCATTAACGGATATTGACACTTGAGGTGGAGTAGAGTTTTCTTCTCATATACACAGCCATAAATCCAACAAATGTCTTTATAGGATAGACAGTGATACCGTAATCAAGATCGATCTTGAGGCATGACGAAAGGATTCACCTGCATAAGTTTGTTTACCTTCTGTGGGATGGTTCGATAGTCAAAATGAGATCCGAATAGAAATAGAAATTATACAGTTTATGGGAACAGCCGACTCTTTCAACTGTTAAACTATTATTTAACAATCCTATTATTTAAAAATTATCATTTCCAAAATATAAGCGTAAAAATATATTTCTTTCTATTTTCTTAGTGTTCGTTTCCCCTAGTGGGGCATACGACAGCAGGTATACTTAAATATACTTAACTATATGTAAATTTTATGTTCGATTTTCGACTGTTTTCGGTTCATATCCGTTAGTAGTTATCTAAATTTAAATATTATTATTTGCATCACTCGTGCACGTCATTATTTTTCTTCATCAGTTACAACATTTTGTTATATATTTTTACTGTTATTGCTGTTGTTGTTGCTGTTGTTATGATTACTACCTTTATTTTCTATACCATTTTAACTCGTGCCAATATGATTTTCGTTAAAAAGCTAAGCTGCAATTTTCTAAACGACATCCACGAGTGTGTTCCATGCACATTAGTAAAATGTGCTTTAGCTGTTTGTTATAAAAGTTTTGTTAAATTTGTTTTTACGCTCAAACACATAAACACATAAACAAATATACAAATACACAATAGAAAACAAACAACACCAAACATAAAACAAATACACAACAAAATAGTCGTAAAATATTTTCCAAATACGTGAGTGTTTGCATATGAGTCAGTAAATTAATGTGTGAATGGTTACGTGAGTGTGTAATAAACCCCAAGTGATTTCCTAAAATGGCGCCCTGCTTAGCACAGACACACACCAATTTAAGCGGTTAACATATACTCGCATACAGGCTTGCATACCAAAACGAGTTGGCATACGTGAGTAAGTCAGTCATGCTGTGTGTGTCTCTACTTCTATTTAAATAAAATTTTAATTCTACCCTGGGTTATTTGTCAACCTTTTACCCGAAAATATTGCATATTAAGACACACATACACACACACAAGCACGCAAATAGTGTGCACTCAATATATTTTCGTGTACATACTAACCCGCCAATATATGCGAATTACCACAAATACAAGCGTAACTTTATTAAGTGCGACGCACGCGAGTTTATGAGTTTCGGATACGTTTTTCTTTTTTTATTTCTCTTCTGACTTTCTATGTTTATTTTACAATTTCAAGTTTGACTTCATGCTGGTCTCTTGGACGTTTATGCTATCATTAGTAAGCTGCATCAGTTACACTCCATATTCGTCTATTTGTTTGTCAGCATGTCTTTGTGTTAGTCGTTTATTTTGTCAAGTACTTTCGTACTTTCTCTACAAAATTCAGCAGTTTAAATCCCAAATTCCCCAAATCCCATTTGGCTATCACCAGTCACATCAGCTCTTCCTTGTGTATTTGTATTTATCTATATATTTATATTAATGTTTGTATACATACATAACTCATATGTATGTTGGTGGCATGTGTATATATAGTTATGCATATTTGCGTATATTGAACAGCTTTTGTACGTAGAAATGCGCAAAAATGTCACTCATACGTTCGGTAGCCCAAAAATTGACATAAAATTCGGCATTAAATTAAATTTTATCTGAACATCAATTTATATATATGTATATATATAAAAAAGAGGAAAATATAAAAATATCAAATAAAAATTTGGTATTTTACGTTTTACTGTTGTTGTTCATTTTTTTTTTTTTTTTTTTTTTTGTTATATTACTTATCTATTTTCGCAATTTCTGTTTTCAATTTTATTTTTATTTTTTTTATTTGGAATATTTTTGTATCATTTTATTATTGCAGTTAAAATTTCTGTTGACGTATTTTATTGAAAATTTTAAAATATAATATTTGCATTTTTTATTAAATATGAAAATACAACAAATTATTTATATTTAAAAATAAAAAAGAAATGTTGAAATATTTCAATAAATTTTCATATTTTTATAGACACTTGACAACGTTCGGTGAGTGGTTCAGTTTGATATGCTGTGGTTATGTGGACTTTTTGCAATTTCGTATTGTTGATTTTGAGCTTTAAATATTATTTTTTAATTTGTAATATCTTAACAGCTTAATTAAAATGTATTGATATAGTTAATAAGAGAAATGTTAATAAAATATAAACTCTATTTTTAAAGCTTTTAAAAGATGATTATACTTTTTCAATAATTAATGCGGACGTGCCATATTCATGATAAAATATTTTTACATTGTCGTGGTTTGTATATTTAATTTATATTTGAGAATATAATAAATAAAATAACAGAGTGGTAAAATAAATAATTTATAATTTATTTCGTAGAGAATTTGAAAACATTGTATACAGTATATATGCGAACACATTTTTTTTGCTATTTGTAAATTTTAAGCCATATTTATTTGAAGGAATTTATTAAAAAATTTTTCATCCACTTTTTTACTATTACTATCTTAAGTTTCTTGTTATTTCGGCATTTGTATGCTTTTAGCTGGCACTTTGACTTAAATGTCACAACGCGTTTTAAGTTGAAGTTTGAAGTAAAGTGCTTGAGTAGGACCATGTATAACCATTGTGATGTTTTCAATACATTACTTAAATTTTTTAATAATCTAAAAAAAAATATTTCTTCTTGTTTGCAGTTTCTTGTTATTTCGCCAATTTTGATGCTTTTAGCTGGTATTTTGACTCTTGCTAATTTTCATGTATATATTTCGAGCAAATAGAGCACGCTACGCTTTTCCTTAAGTGGGCCTATTTACGCTATCATGAACGTGAGAAGAACGTGACGACAACATGAACTTAACATACAGTTCAGTTTTCACTATCATGAACTGTTATGAAGCTTGAAATTTGTTTTGTTTTGTGTAAACGTATAAAATGCTTATGTGTAGCAGTGCATAGCACAGAAATTCAAAATATTCACAAACACCAAAACATAACATTGTATATGCATGCGTCTCAAACTGAAAAAAAGCAACAATTTTCGTTGCTTAATATTCGTGAACTAACATCATACTCTCTTCCGTCTCCAATCTATCGAAAACCGGTTTTCAAGTTCATGTTCATGTTACGTTCATGATAGTGTAAATTGGGCCAGTGAGTGATATATTTTATAAATTTTTCTTCCTTTTTTAGTGCAGTTTTTAAACCCTTATTTACGATTTGGTGTTGTTAGCTGCTATTTAGACTTTTGGTTATTTTGTTGTAGACACTTTAGCTAATTTATGCATTGCCAATTACGTGGGCTAAGTAAGGTAACTTCGTAATTGATATAAATTGAGTTGAGTATGGTCATTTACAAATATACAGTGCCCCATATTCAATATGGTATATAACTCATTCAATTTAGTATGTAATCTTGAGGATTTTCATTGTTTTTATATTGATTTATTATACTAATTGCAATTTCCACAATTAAGAACTGACTTTAATAGACATGTGAATTATCATGTTCAAAATACCTTAAGTCGTTTCGACTATCTTATATACAAGGTCTCACCATTCAATAAGGGAAAAATTTATTTCTCGGACATCAGTGTGGTTAAAAAAAGAAACTTAAATAAATAAAATCACTTGACCGAATAAAAAGAAAATTTATGGCAGAAAAAATGTTCTGTGGCCAGACAAGAGTAAATCACTTTTGTGCTTGTTTGGTATTTATTGCAAAAATTTGCAATAATAAATTGCCTGCACATAAGTATCTACTCGTACGAATGTTTGGGAAAAAAGTTTATTAATTTCGATATCCAAACAAGCAACACTTAACCTTTTTGCCAATTACAACTCAAGCATATTTTCATGCTTTATTAACATTTATTGTCAATAAATTAAATGAATAAAATAAATAAATTCATTCAATTGTCAACTGCAATAAAATTCCTAATTGTATAATAGAATAAAAATCTATGAAATTTATTTGTTTTCAAGATTTTACATAATTTAGATTATTTACAATTTGAATTTATTAAATTGAAAACAATTTAAAAATATAGGTATATTGTATTTAACTTT
>NC_051846.1:233202080-233206816 GCF_002237135.1 Teleopsis dalmanni | reverse complement strand
TGATAAAGGACGACTTTCTGATTTTTCAAAACTTTTGTAATAACTTTCACTTGAACTTGATTGATCAATCTCTGGCACCGACCAACGATTTGTTGTATCTGTTGATGATTCAGTTTTAACACGATGTATTACTACGTCAAATGGTTTCATTGTTTGATCTGAAGTTATTTCTTCAAATGTACTACTGCTTGAGCTTTTCTGTGTAGTAGCTTCTTCAGTTAAAATATTAGCCTTTACCATTTTTTCTTGATAATAATCTTCCATAGAACTGAAATCTTCAGCTGTTTCTGTTGAAATAAAGCCTAGAGATGCATGTTCTTCTTTAGCAGCATGTTCTTCAGATGAACTATAATCTTCGCCAGTTCCAGTTGATACAAAACCCAGAGAACCATGATCATCAAGGGTCTCAGGTTTCAAATTATTGAACACATCTTTAGCGTAGTGTGCCATAACTGCCTCACGATTCAGAGTTTCTCTTACAGTACCCTCAAATAGTCCCTCAGTTTGTTGTAGAGTGTCAAATGGTTTTTCGATGCCTTCTTGTACTTTGTCTGGTATACCAATAAAGGAAGATATATCTTCTTCTTCTTGCATTGAAGCATAAGAAAGTTTTGCTGTATCGATTGATGCACTTGTGCTTGGTTCTTTTTCCTTGGACGCTATTACAGTTTTAATTTCGGTTGGCATTTCTATGTCTTTTGATATATCTTTTAAGGAATCACTTGCAGAATCTAATGATAACTGCGTTTCTGCAGGATATATTTCAACTGTAGATTTATACATAGGCTCTTCAGCAGAAACTTGTAAATCTTGTGGGGAATGTATTACTTTGCATTTGCTTTGAAATAATGGAATTTCCTTTTCAAGCGTTTCAAGTTCACTCTTTTCTACTGAGGTATAACCTTTGTCCGTAAGAACCGTATCAAGTGATTCAGTAATGATTGTAGATACTGTGTATTCCTGTGAGTCTGTGCGTGATATTTCAGAAATTTCTTTTATTGAATCATCAGTTGAGACTGTGCTTGTTAGCTTAGTGCTCTCTACTGATTTTTCTAAAGCATCTTTAGATTGTTTACTCTCAGCCGATTCTTGTTCTAGTAAATCATTTCTGGTGTCTGAACTTTGACGAATCAATTTACTTCCATACTCTTCTTGATCTCGTTTCATAGTGACATATTCTTTAAATACATCATTATTTTCATCAGAATCTACTGAAACTTCCTTCATTAAGGAGATATCTTTGGCTTCAATTGTGGCTTGCATAGCGTCATTTGCATCAGTTATAAATTCACTGGTTGATTTGGTAGGTGTGGTTTTTACAATCACATTTCGGCTAGACTCTCCTATATAGAAGCTAGTTGTTTTTCCATCTGCTTGGTCAGATTTTTCGGTATCAACATCATCTACTGACTCGCTGGTAGGTTCAAACGATTCTGTTTCAGTTGTGTGCATGTCACGTTGTGAACGTATAGATATATCTGTAGACGGTTCATCTGTTTTAGATATATCTTCTGTAAACTCCAAACTACGTAAACTAATACTGTCTGACTGTTCAGCTAAGGATGCCAAATTTTTGTATGAATCCGTCTGTTTTAACTGTGAACGTGGTTTCGGAACTGGCACTGGTGCAGATACTGAGCTTTCACTTGTTACATCGACAGTTGAAGTCAGTAATGGTTCTGTAGTGATTTGTTCCTGTGTTGAAGTTAACAAGTTGTCATCAAATTCACTAATGGGAGAAGTGGCTACAACAGATCGTGGTTTTGGTTTAGGTAAATCATTTTTGGGCACAACCGCCGAGAATGGCACAGGAGTGGTATCAGTTGAATGGTCAATTTCACCGCTCGCTTCTATAAAAATAATAATTGTAAAAATAAAAAGTACATATATTTTAAAGTGTAAAATAAACGAAAACAATAGATAAGAACTACTTATAAAGGATAGCAATAGTTAGTAAACAGAAGAGAGAATAAAATACGAAAATCAAAATTTAAAAAAAAAATATTAGTTAATAAATAGACGATAGATAGTTTATATGTTTGTATAAGAAATCATGCATTATACGAGTATTATTAATTAAATTAATGTGGAGAGTGTATGTGTCAGAAAGTATTATGTCCTGTGATTCTGTTAAATGTTATAGTTTTTATATTATATAATATGCAATTAGAGCTCAACTTCATCAAAAATATTTAACATAAGTATAATTTCTTATTATAATTTCTTCATTCAGTATTTAAGAAATATTTTCATATATATAACATACATATATACAGACATAAATATTTAAACGTATTTGGTAACATTAAATCATATCAGTCTGTACCTGTTGTTATTTCTTGAATATCATTATCAGGCGTATTTTGGCCAACATCACCTAGAGTATTTGTGTTCGGTGACATACTGTCATCCCAACTCATTTTTGAAAAATCGCCTTGTAAATTACTTATCTCATCCTCCTGCACAGCTGCATCAAAACTTTCATCGAATTGCGCAGCTTGCTCATCTAAATCATCGATATTTGAGTATATTTTTTCAAACTTTCTTTCAATACGACGCGTTTTAACAACATTGGGATCCTCAGTTGTTGTTAATGAGTCACCATTTTCCGAAGATGTGAACATGACTAGGTAAAATTTAAATCACATAAAACAGTTAAAGTATAGATGAATGCATAGAACAAAGAAAAATTTAACCAGACACATTAATCACTCATTACAACTAACTTAATCCATACCTTTCATATTATTTAGTTAAATTGTATATTACAGTGTATGTCAATCAAGTATCACAATTCAGTATGTATAAGTATGTATTTTTGTATCATAAAATTAGATACAAATATATAAATTTTGATAACTTAAAAAAAATTGGGTAAAAACTTGCTATCATACATTATACGTATAGGACTAACACTTCAAGAATAGATACGAGGGTCACTATTTATATTTTGAGGCTTAGCAGCACTAATAATTATGAGGTGTCATCTGACGTTTTCATAGGAAAGTTTGACATTATTATATATAACCTAACTTATACTTTTTATCAAAAGAGCGTTATTCGTGTTATTTACAGTGACTTGTAAATTGAGTGTTCTCAAGAAAATGGAACTAACGCGAGAAAATTTTCGTTCCATAATTTATTTCGACTTTCGACGTAGATTATGAGTATTAGGACTAGAGTGCATCGATTAACTTACTACCACATTTTGCGATGAAGCCAAATGCACATCTTTTGCCACGGTGAAACGCTGGTACAATGATTTTAATAGTGCCCGAAGTTCGCTCACTGACGAAATTCATATTCGTGAAGGTCGTCCAAAATCAGTTGTTGTGTCAGAAAACATTAATACTGTGTAAAAACTGATAATGTAAGATCGACATGCGACATATTGTGAGATTGAGGGAATCCTAGGTATAAGTTTTGCCAGCATATATAAAATATTACCCAATCATATTGGTGCACACAAATGTTCAAGAAGTACAATGGCGGTGCTTTAAAAAACGTATATAAGATTGTAACAGGCGACGAATCATGGATATATGCGTACTCATATGAGTCGGAACGTAAACAGCAGTCAAGCAGTCGACTGGGTGTTTCAAGAGTGATTGTTTTTCGGAAAAACTGATTAAGTGGCAACTATACCAATACCGGGATATCAAACGGTCAATTTCGAATGGTAAACAACTATTTGTTTACCGAAAGTCTTCAGTGAAATATGGCACCGTCGGATCATTCTCCACCAAGACAATGCGAGTACTCACGCATCTCGTCTAACAACCGACTATAACTGTTTGAACATATAAAAAATCGTTCCCGAACGTCAAGAATACTTCAACAAACAATAAAGCAATTTTCAACAACAAATTAGTATTTTTTCATTATTAGGCTCAAAATATATATAGTGACCCTCGTAATTAAGAGAAAAGATAATATAATAATATCGAAGTTACACAAAGGTACTATTTGGAATTATATAATATTTATATTCATAACTATAGTTGCTTCATGGGATTAGCACTTTAAGAGAAACCAGTAGTGAGAGAAGAAAATAGAACACTATTAAGATTACCCACAGGACTATATATTTATAAGCATACATCTATCATAGAGCTAGCAATTTAAGAGACAATTAAATAAAAAGAAAATGCAACAATATCGAAATTCACCAAATTTTTTTGGGATTAATAATCATAATCATAGCTACATCATCGGGTTTCCACTTTAAAACAAAACAAAACAAACAACAATAAAGAAAACACACAAAGAAGCTATATTACTCAGTAGATCAATAATAACTAGTAAAAAGGAATACCATCTCTTTGCAAGCATATCAAGTCATGACCATGAAGAGCACTCATGAAACCTCTCAAAATGGCTGTATCGTTCGAATATCCGAATAGTTTTAAATACCTACTATTCGGATACTTTGGATATCAGGATACAAATATTTCGGATAAAGAGTAAAACACGCAAAAACTTTAAATGCTATCTATTTGTGTTATGTGAATTACTGATTAATTTTAAAGTTCCATAAATAAAAGTACTAAAATATAATTTAAAACATGTCTTTATTATACTTAAATGATTTTTAGAAGCATAGGAATATCAGCACTGTTGGAACTAATTATAGTAACTTCGGATATATTCGTATTTTACACATAATGCTTATATCAAATAATTAAATGTATGATACTTAAAAGTATTTAATACATATATTTAATATATAAATATAC
>NC_051846.1:233197292-233201980 GCF_002237135.1 Teleopsis dalmanni | reverse complement strand
TCCAGAAATACCAATCGAAAACTTCAATTTAGCAGGGTTGCCTTCGTACAAATTTTAGTAGAATTATTTACAAATAATTAAATCTTTAAAACGTTCGGTGCATCGCAAATCAGCTATAATTTGCACGCTAAGATAAATGGGCGTTTAGTATGTAATCTATCGACACTAGTGACCAATTGTTTGATTAAAAACTCTAACTAGCAAATCGCGTTTATGCGATTCCAAGCGATTCTTAACATTTCAGAGAATATGTTTTTCGTTGAAACAAAAAGGATTCGTTGGATTAATTGCATTCCAAAATACTTGTACCAACAATCAACCTGGCCGACGAATAAATATAGTCACTCTACGGTTTCTATGGGTTTGAATGGAAGTACAGTCAAATTTCCTTAACTTGAAGTACCATTTTGCAAAAGAAAGATTCGAGCTATGATGACTTTGAGTTAAAGAATTTTTTTGTAATTGTATGTAATTTGCTCTATAAATTCTGTTGCACCCTATTTAGTTCAAGTTATAGAAAATTGAAGTTATACAAGTTTGAGTTATGGAACTTTGACTTTGAAAATTATATTATGTACCTTCTGCTCATGGTACAGTATCCGGATTTGTTGTTGTTAACTACTCTTAAAGTAAAAACTTTCAGAAAATTTTTTTTTTTGTATGTTGCACACCGTTGACATATGGTACAAATTTGAGCGCCATCTGTCACTTAGTTTGTTTAGAGCAGCTGTTAATGTGAAACTACCTCAAGTGCATTTAGCGATTTTTAATATGGAAAATTCTTGTTGTACGCGATTTTTGACCAAACACGGCACCACTGTCATCGCTCAGGCACCATATTCGTCAGATTTGGATCCGTGCGACTTTTTCCTATTCCCTTAACTCAAATTAGCCCTTCGTGGTAAGCGTTTTGAGTCGATTGAATCGATTGAATCGGTAAAAGAGAATTCGCTGAAGGAACTAAAAGCCATACCTGCACGGGCCTACGAAAAGTGTATGGAAGATTAAGTTAAGCATTGGCATATGTGTATCGCTTCAGAAGGAACATATTTTGTAAAAGATAAAATAAATTTGGAATAAAATTTAAATTTGTGTCTTTTATTTACAAAATCCGAGTACTTTTTAAGCAGAAGGTATTAACTATAAAAATTATTCAAATTCAATTGGTTGTTGTAAATTAGAAAACTTTTATAATGATTGTCGAATTTATTGACCCGTAAAGCAAGTGTTCATAGAAAATTAGTTTTTATATATTATACCTAAAATGCTATCTTAAAACAAAAATAAAAAGCAACAGATTAAGACAATTAGATACACATATCGACACTTACCACTAAGAGATTATGTTTTAAAAGCAATTGGATTGTTAACCTAAAAACCTTGATACAATGGTAGTAAAAATAAAAAACAAGACGATACTAATCTGCGGCTTATCTAAAGTGTACTAAATAAATATCAAACATTTGACAAGCAAAATGCAATATATCAAATGCAACACAACTTCATTTTACATTTAACTAACTAAAGATAGCATAAATTCAATAAATAATATGTACTTTTCTTTATTTCGATTTGGGAGAGTTGAAGTTTTTAGAAATTAAAAATTTTTATATGAAAATGAAAAATATACTTTAAGTATCTGCTGCAGCTAAAAATAGAAATAAATGTGACAAGCGCATATGCTTAATGTAACAAAGTATAAAGATACACCGCTGCATGTGGTCGTGCTGAGGCGTTGCTAAACTGCACTGCTGTTGCACAATTACTGTACTCAAGTTGGGGAAAAATAGTACGTAAATGTGGCATGCCCCAGATTTGACGACATTTATTTAATGATAACTGTGTAACTAAGGTAAAAATATAAAAGCGAGAGCTGGGCCAACAGCACTACACTTGGTTGCAAAGTAAGCTAAAATAAATGAAATAAAAGAAATGTTGCAAAAGAAAAAAAAATATTTTGAAACCTAAAATGTAAAATAGCTAGAAACATAAAAAGTATACCATTTGTTCCTAACTAAAAGATTGTGTGACTGATAAGAAAAATTTAGATAAATTTCTTTTTAAAGAAAAAAATCCTTCAAAACCTTTGGATTAAGTAAATACAAGTAGTGAGCAAAACTATTTTTCTATATATTTCAATCACAGACAAAAAACATATTTAAAAACACCTGAAGAATGACTCAAGTACTAAAATATTTTTAGTTTATCTTTTTTTTTTAATTCTGCGTATGGCAAATCATATTTAATGGTAAATACAAATCACTTTGAAGCAACAATTTTCTACTTCCGCACTGCAAGTGATTCAATTTGCATAAAAATACTTAAATTTCCGGACTTTGGCAATACAATTTTCATCATGCCTCCTGCCTAGGAGTGCAAGAAAAATCTGCACTTTTAACGTCTATTTTACACACTTTTCAAATCAAAAACACCACAGATACGCGCTTGCATGCAAGTTAAATTTATGTTGTTCTTGTGATAACAACCGAGGTTCTGCAATTTTTCCAGTGCAAACATTGAAAGCGCAACCTCAACAGAATTTTTACTATCAGATACATAAAGCTTGAACTCCCCTATATTACATACGTTCACGAAAGTATCTAAGTACATACGTTTGTGTTTGCATAGAAATGCTGCCAGGAGTGTTGAAAATATGAATAAAGAAATAAAATAAAAAACTTGGAAAAATGTTCGTATTCAAGAATAAAAATGTGGTAAAAAGAAACCCTTCTTTTAACCATTTACTTCGTACCATTTTTTCATACTATTTTAACTTCAAAGCAATTGTGATGACAATGAAATAGATGCGGGATTTGTTTTTTTTAACTAATATAAGACAAATAAACTTCAACAACAGAAAGACACACAAAATCTATTTCCAGCAAGCTCGATTAGATATAAACTATGCAGACAATGGTTTCTAAGTTTTTACTACACACGACATATATTTTCATAAAAATTTATAAATAATTTACTTACAAAACTCAGTTTTAGTAGACAAGTTGCGAACCAATTCAACCAAACATTTTACAAATTAAAGTACATAAAAAAGTGTATAATATAAAATACATTGAAGTAACAAAAGTTGTGGAAGTTCATTTTGTTGGGTACTTCCTCAAAAAATCTACAAAAAAAATTACTTCAAAGCAGTTCTGATGACCAAGCAAGACCAATAAAAACGGAAAATTTTTTTACAACTCTGATATCTAACAAAGGATTTTAGTCAATAGTTTAATATTTAATATTCAACAAGGACATATTTTTCCAATAAAAAAGTAACAAACAAAAAGGAGTGAAAATGAAGAATTATCTCTTCCATTGACTTGACTTGGTTTTAGTTTAGTTTTAGCGACGTATGTCAAATGCAACTGTCATTCATATTGCCATTTCACAATATGGATCACTTAGCAACCTATGCACATGTTAAAACGGAAAGCTTGCTACAAAAATGATGATTCTGTTGTAGTTACATTTCGAAACAAGTAGTTTTTAGTAATGAAATAAATTTTTGCTTGGAAGATTAGGTGTTAAACAGAATATTCTGTGACAGTGACAATTAACTATCGCAAAGATCACCAGCATTTACAAGTCACTGTATAGTGTGACTTATAGTATGATATTCATTTGATCTAGAAATATATGGTAAGTCTGTATGTTACATTAATAAAAAAGACTGATGTATGTCTTTTGAATGGCCACCAAATTCATGTGATTAGACACCCGTAGACATTTTTTGATGTTATCAAAAAGATGATGTTTATGCGGACTATCCTTAAGGCTCAGTTAGTCGGTACGTACCGTAAGAACTTTAGCGAACTTAACCCAAAGCAAAATACACACAGGTATGGTTGGTTGTATATTTTGCTTTGGTTTAAGTTTACTAAAGTTCTTACGGTACGTACCGACTAACATAACTCCGATATCTAACAAAGGATTTTAGTGAATAGTTTATATCAAACGAAAAAAAAAATGTGTGTATTTCGTTTTGACATAAGTTTCTACGGCACGTACCGACTAATGGGCCTTTATACTATCGACACTTTGAAAACAAACATCCATGAATTTATGACCAGTTAGATCATTGTCTTTTAATAAGTCATCGAAATTTGCCTCAAAAGATTCAACCGCACTGTTTATACCTCTAACGGTAATGTGTCACAGCAAAATAAAAATATTTAAAAAAAGTAGAAATTAATATAAATTAAACAAAAAATAAAAAGACTTAATTAAGTTACGACATCAAGAAATGATCATTATGATGTTAATGATTATGATTATGATAATGAAATGGATGGTACTAATCAAATTTATTAAATAAATTATAAATTAATTAAATAAAATATAAAATATTTGTAAACTAAAATTAAAGATTTTAAATAACTATAAAATATAAAAAAAAATACAAACAAAAAAGAATATTGAGACTCAATATAATATGGTAGCAAAAATGAAACTTGAAATAAGAGCAATGAAAATAAAAATTATAAACTAAAATTTAAAATAATAAAAATAAAATGTAATGTAATAAATTTAATATAAAAAAATATAAAATCTAATATAATAAATTTAATATAAAAAAAAATAAAATCTAATATAATAAAATAAAAATAAAATCTAATAAAAATAAAATCTAATAAAAATAAAACTTAATAAAAATAAAATCTAATAAAAATAAAATCTAATAAAAA
>NC_051846.1:233194432-233197192 GCF_002237135.1 Teleopsis dalmanni | reverse complement strand
AGTGGGGCCCCCTAAATTCGGGGGCCCGAAAGCGTTGCTTCCAGTTGCTTCCCTGTAGTTACGCCACTGGTACATATATATGTTTATATAAACTTTTTACTTCATTAAGTTTATATATTATATTCACGAAATCAAATGAAAGCTTCATAAATAATAAAAAATAAAATAACGGAAAAATAAAATTAAACATAAGTGAAAAATGTTATTATTTTTTGTTTGCTTTTTGAATACAAAAACAAGTACCCGTATATTTAAGCTGATCTGCCTTTTTCTCTAAGGCAAATCTAAAAAGCAACAATAATAAAATAACAGGGCAACCTGCATGATATTTTACTCGTATATACGTATGTATATTCCCCTACAAATTTCGTTGATATATAAAATTATACTACCAGCAGTGTATATTGATGCTACACTCTCATTGAATTGTGCCAACGCTAATAAACATTAGTAAATCAAATTTATAATCTAATAATAAAATACAAATAACAAATTAAAAATAAAAGTTTAGCCGAAATTGCACGAGCTCTGAAACGAAAAAACACGAACCACAAAGCAAATACAACACGAAACAACGTGCTAGCGTAGCACTTTAGTTTGGTCGCAAAACAACAGTAAACCAAACAGAAAAAAATAAAAAAGAATTAACACAAAAACAAAAAAAGCACAAACTTACAAGTAAACCATCATAAATTCAACGTCATATAAATATGTATATACATATGAATGTATATTCACATATATATGTATGTACATAATAAATATATAAAAATATGATATTATAAATAATGACTGGTACAAAAACAATTTACGTATACATATTTATTTTTCGTTATAGTATATAGTAATAAAATACTAGTGAGTGGGCATGGTGGAAATACGAAAATGATTTAATATTCGATAAAGAAACAAAAACAAAATATAATATAAAATAATATAAAGTAAAAAAATCTACACAACAACAATGAGCTGTGTTGCTTTACTTATATTGAGGCCAATTCAATTGTGCGCACAGCAGCATGCATACATACTGACAAAGCCAACGAGGGCCTCGCATGAGACTATCGGCAAAGACAGCGTTTCAAATATGCATAAATAAAATGATGTAGACGTAGTAGAATGAGTAAGCGCGAGAGAGCGAGCAAGAAAATTAGTATATACATACATATATATGAATGAAGTGAACGACGTCGACGATTACTTGTTTTTGCCATTTGCTGTTGTTTTTTTTTCGTGTTATTTTTAATTAATACAAATATATAAATTAATATATGTATGTATATTATATATATGTATATATACGAATATTCACAATTTAAGTTTGTCTGATTCATTTTATCATATATAAATAAATATGTATGTATATATGTATGTAAGAAAAATGTAGATGAAAATATCGATTATTAAATTAATGATAATGTCTGTAGAAGTATATACATACATATGTATGTATGACGTGTATACAAACTGGCATTCTATAAAAAAGTGGTGGGTTTTAATAAGCAACTGAGAGGCTTCGGTACCTAAAGAACTTTATTGAATCCAATTACATAAATTTCTGAAATTTTTCTTAATTACTTTGCAAGGAAAATTTATAGATCAAGAAAATGATAAAATTCAACAAAAATTAAAATACTAACAAAGTTTTTTTAAAGAATATTTTTATTAGCATAATATTATTACATTATTATTATTATTACATTACATTATTATTACATTTTAAATCTAATTTCTATATGTTATGTATATATGTATATGTGATTAAACTTAAATTAAACAAAATAACATAATTTTAGTAAGTATTCTGATTAAATCAAGTTCTAAAAAGTCGATGTAGTGAATGTATGTACATATGTATATTTTTAATAATTGTCTAGAGATCGATAAAAAGTAGAGCTAACTGTCGCTAATTGATTTCGTTTTGTCCGTTGATTTTGTTTGTCAAAAGAACAGTCAGGATTTTTATGAAAGTTTTATGTTTACAAAATATAAGTATTAAATAGGCTTAGGTTATCTAGATCTGCACATATTGTAGGATGTTTAAAAAAGAAAATTTATTTTTAAAGTAAAAAAACAAACGTGTTTGTGCTTGTACATAGTACATTATCACCCCAGCATGACTTCTTCACTTTTTTTGGTTCCACATTTTAAACAGACTGTCACGTACATGCATATGTATGTAAGTATGTGTATATTCCTACACAAGTATGCACACATTTACACAAACAAAACCATCAAATATTCTTTGTTAAGTTAATTAAATTAATACATGTTTCCCCTCAATGCTTTAAAAAAAACTGAAGAAAATGTGAAAAAGAATATACAACGAATGCAGGAATGAAAGAATTACAATTATTTATAGAAAAAGCATTCGTTTTTACCATTTACTTTTCTTATCTCTTCACTTGAAAAGCGTTCGAAAAATTGTGTATACACAGAAATATGCATGGATGATTAAACAAAAAAAAAATTGTGAAAAGAGATTTTAGAATTTTTCATTTTATCCTTTTGCCTGCATGTGCACAAAAGAAAATTAGCAATAGCATTATAACTACCTGGAATTTATTAAGCTGTCTACCTTTTTTCCTATGGCTTTATTCTAAGAATTCTCTAAAATGTTGGTATACCTAAAAACCAGTTAGGAAATATGTATGCCTGCCTTTCCAAGAATTCCAAGATTACACAATCAGAAATGCAAACATATATATACGCATGTATGTGTGTATTTGTGGTCATAAATAGTCTTACAATATTTATTGG
>NC_051846.1:233189043-233194332 GCF_002237135.1 Teleopsis dalmanni | reverse complement strand
AATAATTTATAATTATAATACATTAATACAGTTTATATCACAACTCCTAAATTATCGGTTATTAATAATTTTTTAGTTCAGTTGAAATGTGACATCACAAATAAATAAAATGGATGAATGTTTTAATCTTAACTATAAACTGTAACTGGATAAATAGTGTTTATATGATATTTGCAACTGAATGGCATATTTTATTAGTTTAACATAAAAAACCAAAAACATATTTTAAATCGCATCTGACCTTATTTATCTTCTATTAATGTTATGAGAACAAATGATTATGTTATATCATTTTTATTATATTTCCTGCAAATGTATGCAAAATTGCATAAAAATTATAACACTTTCGGAATTTATAATTTACTTCATTTGTCATTCCTTATACATTAAGAAGTCAGAGCATTAAATAATAATAAATTAATATATATCCTCGTTCAGCAAGATATGGCAAATGATAATAGAAATATATAAATGATCATTTATATATTTCTTCAAAATGATTTAGTAAAGTTATAGTACAAATTATTTGCAAACCAATTTCCGCAAATCTTGATGACTTTACAAATTGTTATGTTGACCTCGGTCCCATATTCGGTCAAATTTTTTTTACGCCACTCAGTTTATATGAAATACTTATACATATACAAAATAACTATAACTTTCTTCATTGAGATGCATAATATTCTATTACTATTAGAATTCGTACAAGTTTAACTAATATTTTTATTAAGTTAATGATAACTAATGGCAACTTGCGTATTTCATTTAAAATATTTCAAATGAAAAGTACATAATTAATAATTAATTAATATATTATTAATATAAATTTTGTAGGCGAAAGTAGGTCTGCGAGAAATGGAAACAATGGTAGCAGTCGGAGCAACCGTGATGAACGTAAGAGGGACCGCGATAGAGACGGGGATAGACGACGCGATGAAAAGAGAAGGAGGCGTACAAGATCGAGGTCTTTATCTAGGGATTATGAACGAGAAAGAGAACGCGACAGAGCGTAAGTGTTAACAAAGAAATTTATAAATAATTATAATTCAAATATTATTATAGTGACAGAAGGCAAATAGAAAGAGAACAGCGCGATTATAGAGATAGAGAACGTGAAAAAGAATGGGAGAAAGAAAGAGAAAGGGATCGTGAGCGAGAGAGAGAGCGTGAACGTGAACGTGAAAGAGAACGCGAACGTGAACGGGATCGAGATCGAGATCGTGATTCGGGATCAAGACGTGTAGCTTCTCCTCCGGTTATTATTAAGGAGTCTAGCAGTTCTTCTTCTGAGGAGGAAATCGATAAAGAGGAAGAACAACGCCGTTTAGAATTAGAAATGATCAAAAGAAGAGAACGAATCGAACGTTGGAGAGCAGAAAGAAAGCTTAAAGAATTAGAATCCAATAAAAAAGATTTAAAAAGTTTGATTCCACCTTCGGCTGCCACAGCTAAAAAATGGAGTTTGGAAGATGAATCTGAAGAGGAAGATAATGCTACAAATGATATCAGAAAAGAGGCCGAATCACCTCCCCCATCTAAATTTTTGAGCATCAAAGAAATAAAAGAAGAGGATGAAGAAGAGAAATATAAAAAAGATAAACCAAAGCCAAAGGAAATCGCAATAATTGTTGAAGAAAAAATTGAAACGAAAGAAGAGGATGATGATATTGATCCCTTAGATGCATATATGCAGGAGGTTGATAAAGAAGTGCGTAAGGTAAATAATTTTATAAGTCAACCTAAGAAGCAACAAGGAGTAGTTATCTTAACTGGTGTTGCTAAAAAAACGACGAAAACTATCAATAAAGGTGAATTAATAGAACAGAATATGGATAGCTTGGAGTATTCTAGCGAAGAAGAGTTAGAAGACATTAAAGATACGGCTGCGAACTTAGCAAATAAGCACAAAAAAGAATTAGCTAAAATTGATCACTCTGGTGTTGATTACTCATCTTTTCGAAAAAATTTTTATGTCGAGGTACCAGAGTTGGTACGTATGTCGCAACAAGAGGTAGAAAAATATCGTGCTGATCTAGAAGGTATACAAGTAAAAGGAAAAGGCTGCCCGAAGCCAATTAAGGTATATATAAATATGTTAATTTGTAGTTTTTAATATAAATTTTTTAACAATCTTACCTTCTAGACATGGGCACAATGCGGTGTAAGTAAAAAAGAAATGGACATTTTGCGAAAACTTGGATTTGAGAAACCTACTCCAATACAGTGTCAAGCAATTCCAGCTATTATGTCTGGACGGGATTTAATAGGTATTGCTAAAACTGGCAGTGGTAAAACGCTCGCATTTATTTTACCAATGTTTAGGCATATATTGGACCAACCGCGCTTGGAAGATGGTGATGGACCAATCGCAATTATTATGGCGCCAACCCGAGAATTGTGCATGCAAATTGGCAAAGATATACGACGGTTTTCGAAAAGTTTAACACTGAGGCCAGTGTGCGTATATGGCGGCACGGGAATATCTGAACAAATAGCTGAGTTAAAACGTGGTGCTGAAATTATAGTGTGTACTCCAGGTCGTATGATAGATATGTTGGCTGCTAATTCAGGTCGTGTTACAAATTTGCGGCGTGTTACATACGTTGTTTTAGATGAAGCAGATCGTATGTTCGATATGGGTTTTGAACCGCAAGTTATGCGTATAATAGATAATGTGAGGCCCGATAGACAAACTGTCATGTTTAGTGCTACATTTCCACGTCAAATGGAAGCCTTAGCTCGACGCATTTTAAAAAGACCAATAGAAGTTATTGTGGGCGGTCGTTCTGTTGTCTGCAAAGATGTTGAGCAGCATGTAGCCATTCTTGAAGATGATGCTAAATTCTTTAAATTGTTGGAACTGCTAGGACATTATCAGGAAGAGGGCAGTATAATAGTCTTTGTTGATAAACAAGAAAACGCAGATATATTACTTAAAGATCTAATGAAAGCATCATATCCCTGTATGAGTTTACATGGTGGTATCGACCAGTTTGATAGAGATTCGACGATTATAGACTTTAAATCGGGAAGAGTGCGTTTACTGATAGCTACATCGGTAGCTGCACGAGGGTTAGATGTTAAAGACCTCATATTAGTGGTTAATTATGATGTACCAAATCATTATGAGGATTACGTTCATAGGTACATTTTACATAAATATCAATTTAAAGTAAATTTTTCGTTTAACAACTTTTTTTTTAATTGACAGATGTGGTCGGACTGGACGTGCTGGAAATAAAGGTGTGGCATGGACTTTCTTAACGAATGAACAAGCCCGATATGCAGGTGATATAATCCGCGCTCTAGAACTTTCAGAAACAGAAGTACCAGAAGATTTGCAAAAATTATGGACAGAATATAAAGAAGCACAAGAAGCAGAAGGCAAGAAAGTTCATACTGGCGGTGGCTTTAGTGGAAAAGGTTTTAAATTCGATGAACAAGAAGCAAATGCGGCTAAAGAAAGCAAAAAGCTACAAAAAGCTGCTTTAGGTTTAGCTGATTCTGATGATGAAGAAGATATTGAACAAGATATAGATCAACAAATAGAACAATTATTTGCAGCAAAGAGAACTGTAAAAGATACTTCTATACCGGTTGTAACATTAGCTTCTACAACAGCAAACACTACAGCTACTGCCGCACCTATAGTAACAATGGCTGGCGGTTCAGACAAACTTGAACTTGCAAAACGTCTTGCTTCGAAAATAAGTACAACTAAAAATCTTGCACCGGAAACAATACTAAAAGGCACTACTACAGCTCCGCCAATATTAACGGCACGAACTGTAGTTGAACAGTTAGCTGCTAAATTAAATAATAAGTTAAACTATCAACCTAAGGATGATGAGGAAGGTATTGCAGGATTAATGCCGAATCAAGCCAACTCATTTACAAAATATGAAGAAGAATTAGAAATAAACGACTTTCCTCAGCAAGCACGCTGGAAAGTTACATCTAAAGAAGCTTTGGCACAAATTTCTGAATATTCTGAAGCAGGTTTAACAGTACGTGGTACTTATGTGCCTACTGGTAAGAATCCGCCAGAAGGAGAACGTAAACTATATCTAGCAATTGAAAGTTGCAGTGAATTGGCGGTGCAAAAAGCAAAACGTGAGATCACACGACTAATAAAAGAAGAATTGCTAAAACTTAGTTCTGCACATCACGTCTTTAACAAAAACAGATATAAGGTTCTCTAGTAGTAAACCTTACAATTATATGAGGAAATGTCGGATTTATCTCATTTCACTTTGTAAGATTATTTAAGTTTTGCATGTGCTTTTTCTACATTAAATTATATATTTAATAAGTAGAAATAAATACATTCGTTTAGATATGAATTTATGTATTTGTTTTGATTTTTATGTTTCTTTTTGGACTTTGGTCAAATTAAACATAATTTATAAACTCGTCTCTATATATTTTTATACAAGGTATAAATACAATATTAAATTGATGGAATAATAAATATTTTATCTCTAGAGAATCCTGACCACATGAACGAAAGAAATCAGTGTTTCTCATTATAAGCGTGCTGATTAACATCAATTGATTGTTCTTTAAAAAGTAAATACCCTAATAAATATTTATAAAATAAAGATAATCAATAAATTAAGAAAATTTTTAGTATGTGGTAGGTACATGCAAATGTAAATAAAGATTGGTAATAGATTATATTAAGTTGATCTAGCTGGCTATGAGAGACCAATTGACTATTGGTCAATACCAGATTGAGTTAGACTATGTAAGTTTATCGTGGATATAATGTAGCATATTACGAATTTAATCTGATTTTTGAAGTGCTATTCATAGAAAGTTGTCATATTGTGCAGCCCCCAAATGTTTTATTGTGATAATCCAGTACTAACAAAAAGAGATGTTTTAGTTTTCTTTACTTTCTGCTTTCCATATTTACCGCATGGGCGGTATTATTGATTTCTATTATGTATAAGTGTCGCTAATAAAAGGTAGCATATTTATCATAGTTTTACTGCTAATATATCCCAAACAAACACCACTGGAACTTTAATCTGTGTCCGATCTCAAAAGACGGTTGTGCTACTAAGCACAGTCCATTTAAGTCCACAAATATTTTAAGTATTCAGTTACTTACTCCTAAATATTATTCATTATCTATTTAACAAAAAAAAGATCCTAAAGAAAATTTATTGTTTCGTTAAGTCCTAATCAATTCTACACAATTTTATTAACCTTACATTGTGACCGAAAAGTTTCCGGAAATTTTAAATAAAACGCAAAATTCTTAATCTTCATCAATATTTATTT
>NC_051846.1:233181868-233188943 GCF_002237135.1 Teleopsis dalmanni | reverse complement strand
ATAATATGGACTTAAGTAAAGTAATATGAACTTTACTTTTTTTTTATATCAGGAAATTATATAAAGTTAATTTATATTGATTATTAATTTACCTCTTTTTCTTTCGTTTTTTGCTCTCTTCTTTCTTTGCTTTTTTATTGGATTGGCCAATAGTAGTTACTGCATTTGCCGATACAGATTTTTTTTCATTCAAAATACGTTGACGATCTGCTAGCCAATTAGCTTCATAGTCTGGATTCTTTTCTAAATATTGCTATAAAAAAAAATAAACTTTTTTTAATGCTTTTATGTACTCAAATAAGTTTTACTTTTTATAATGTATCCCAGTGCCTAAAATAGTTTAAAAAACTTTTTATATATGGTATAGTTCGCATAATGCACAAAAAAGATTGATTCACTGAAATTAATTATATCAGTTTACTGAACTGATTTGTTATTATGAAATGAAAATGGTCACACCTCATCCAAATCATTACATTGTTTTCACATTATATTGTTTCCAATTCGATAGACATATATGTATGTAAGCTACAACTCTAATAAAAAACTTTCTTGTTGAACAATCTGATGGAACCATTCAATTCGTCCTATATACATACATTTTATTTATTAATAAAATAAAGTAAATATATCTTACGGTATACTTATTTGAATGCAAAGGAGACTTAAGATGTGTAGAGGCGCAGTGTAAGTCGCCCATCCAAACTTGGCATAATTTACAGTACCAAGCGGTGGCTGGAACAAAAAATGATAAACCTCGTATTGGAGTACGCTTGTTGGGTACATTTGAATATGTTGGATATTGCTGTGAAGAAATATTTATAAGTATATTAATTGGTTAGTATACAATTACTATAATAAAATATTATATTACATCATAAGGCATATTGCTGTGCCATGGAGTTTCAATGCTTTCACGATCCATGTGATCTCGAGAATGTAAATGATTTAAATAGTCCTTAGCTGTTTTTGGAAACACGTCACATGTTTGACACCAATGCATTTCAGGATCGTAAAATACGTAATTTACACGATTTTCATCGATTGTACTTGAAAAAAAAAAAATATTTAGTGAAATTAACTTATAAATAAATGTATATAATTTGTATTACCTAATATCTCTATTGTTGTCAGTATCCTTTTTAGTTTCTTTTATTTTTGATTTCATTGATTCCATTGCTTTATTTTTTAAACGTTCTGGTGAACTTTCATCCTCCTCATTTTCAGATGATGACGACGATGATGAAGAATCATTGGAACTAGACGAGCCTGAAGAGCTTTCGGAACTTGTCGATTTATTTGATGTTTTCTTGACTTGTTCTGAATTTGTGTTCAACTGTTGTTTTGTTTCATCTACGATGTCGGCTTCCACCAACTCCTGATCCTTTTCAATGTTTTCCTCACCAATCAAACCATTAAGCATATCAATTACATTTTCAATAGTACTTAACTTTTTCCCAATTTGATTCTAGAGATATAAAAAAAAAATTCTAATTAATTTCTATTAAAATTTATATATATTAAAATATTTTATTTATATATTTTATATGCGCATATTGGTGTAAGTTCTGCGTAGCCATTCCGCAAACATCTCCAATCCAATCCAACAGCCTTAAGATATGAATATCCGGTTAGATCCCACGTTAGACACCGACAATTCAATTAGGTAATTAAAACTAAAGTGAACATCATGCTCTTAATAATACAATACAATAAAAATACAATCTACGTATATACATAATAAACCTAAGTACAATTTTTATATAAAAGAATACAGAATACAGAATAAAGCTCATAAAATAATGTCCTCATGAACTAACATCTCTCTTGCTGAAGTTCATCAACATCATATATTCTTCATCTTGCCGTGTCCATACAATATGAACTTTTGCAGTCGGTATCAGTTACTTTCAATGCATACACATTAAATATGTGCACATTTTATAAGTCGCATAAGTGAATAAATGTATGTAAATATCATCGAGTGCATAAGCTGTGAAAAATTACCATGTATTTATTTTCGCACTTATTTTAAAAATAACTTTATATACAATTTTATTTTTTAATAAACATAAGAAACCATAATCACACAAATTCAATTCACGTTGGTTAATTTTTAATACAAATCTATTAATTGTCAAAAAAATCAAAAAAAAAAAATTTAAATAAAAAAATACAGTCTACTAGATCAAATTGCATTAATATGAATTATTATGTACGGATGTGTTACATATAGCAAAGCCTCAAATACTACCTTAAAGCAATTACAGAAAGCTCAAAACCTGGCTTTAAGAAAACTGTTTAGGATTCCATGGTATATTAGATCAACAGACATACATAGAGATCTTAGGATTGACTCAGTGAAAAAATATATCAGAGACAGAACTCTAAAATTATTCACTAAAGTTGATACGCTAATTAACCCCGCCCTAACAATCCTCAAGTCCACTTCTGGACTCTCAGGAAGATATGCAGATTTAAGGTCCGTCATCAACTAAAAGACAAATAAATGATATGATTTTTTTTTTAGTCTAGTTAAAGCCTAGTGTGGGGTAGAGATAAGCCCCCCAGCCATTATAGAGTAAAAGTGCGTAATAGCACTAACTCAAGAAGAAGAAGATTACTCTATATACATAATCGAGCTTGTTAAGAGCGTATAAATCGATTTCAGTATGTAACTAAACACAGCAAAAATGGATAATAAGTCATATAAATGGTTTGAGTTTGGGTAACAAGCGGTTCAGGGTGGAATTAGGAATATGTGGATTTGAAAAAGAATGACGATATCAACAGTCTTAATTAAATTTAAACTCGAGCTGACTGAAAATGACCACTTCACTGCGACGGAGCTTCCTTCAATAGGGCTTGGAATAGAATAGGACTCGTATGCGCATTTGGACATGAAAAAATATAAGTGATGTCATGCAGAATAGAGCTATAATTAGATCTCACTTTGGGATTAAACGTACTTATACGTTAAAATTAACTATTTAGCACATTATTATAACCAAACCCAATTAGATATTCGTGCCTTGAACTTTAAAACGAAGACCTGTTGAGAATGTGATCACAAAAATGACACAGTTTCCATATGAAAGATGATTTCTCTACATATACATACAATCAATTTTGGTTTGCATAAGTGTTGATATATGCATAATACAGGTATCAAAATATGCAACATGGAGAAAATTTCCTCCTAATCCTACCGAAATGCCATTGGATTGTTATTCTCAATGGAACTAAGTTTTTTGATACGAAAAAATGTATCGATGTAGGCAACGTGGGGGACTTGTTCTACTGATCGAAATGCCATTGGTTGGGTTGTTATTCTCTATGGAACTAAGTCTTTTGATACGAAAAAATGGTATCTATGTATACAACGTGGGGGACTTGTTCTATTGATCGAAATGCCATTGAGGCAGTGTAGGAGTTCGAGTAAATTGATGGTAAATTGAGAGAAATAGTAAATTATATCGGTATGGCAGCGAATGCTGGTATTTACCAGAATTTCGAGTAGGGTAAATTAGATAAAAATTAAGTAATTTAAGTGCAACCATCGTGAAAATTTCATAAAATGTTTAATAAATAAATTTGAAAACTTTTAACCAAAAATAATAAATAAGTGCAATAAATAAATATTTACATAAGTGTAGTGCAAAAAGCCCTAGGAAATTTCAATTTACTTTATCTCAATTTATTCCAACTCGCACACGGCCTGAGTTGTTATTCTCTATGGAACTAAGTTTTTTGATACGAAAAAGTGTCGATATATACAACGTAAGGACTTCTTCTATTGCTCGAAATGCCATTCAGTTGTTATTCTCTATGGAACTAAATGTTTTAATATGAAGAAAGGAATCAATGTATGCAAAATGGAGGAATTGTTCTACTGATTGAAATGCGATTGAGTTGTTAATCTGTGTGGAACTTAGTTTTTTAGCTAGATAAATTAAATATTTTTTTTTACCAAATCTTTTTGTTTGCGACCGATGATGTCGACAAATAGATCAAATTGGTTGGCTATAGCATATAGTGCCTCTACAATAATACTGCTGAGAGTGAGCTCATATTTATACGTATACATGTGCTTTAAATTTTACACCAAACACCAATATAACTCAATAACAGTGTAATATGCAAATTAAAATTAATTGGTTAAGTTTTCAACAAGCTCAACACAATTGTATAATTCATTTTGCAAAATAAGTTTAAAGCAATGCAATTATTTTCATTTAATCAACTTAATAGTTATGTAACTTGTTTAAATAAATAATTTTTTTTCTTTGTATATCTCACATTAGCATAACCAATATGATTGAATTTGTTTTATTGTGAAACTATAATTAAATATTTTAAAATGAGCGCATACCTGAAGGTTTTCATTCTCGTCAATAAAACCCTTTGTTGTCGGAGATGGTGGAGCTCCACCTATTACTAATTCTTTGCGTTGCTCCTTCAACTTTTTCAATTCATTCTTAAGGCCTGCGGTTTTCTTCAAATAATTTAGTCGTTGCCATTTCAATTCATCCCGTTGATTCTCAGCTTCTTTAACAACGGCCGCTAAAACAAATTAAAAATAAATAACAATATTAGATGTACCATATTAATAATGACTATTTTTTACAATTATGCACTATTTACGCTTTTTACGATTTCACGCATAAATCAATGTATAGCCGTGAAATACTTTAATATTAACTTCAATGTAGAGACACAGGTAGTAGTTTGAATTACTCTGTGGACTGCTAGTATTAACCTCTTTTGAACCTAAATTGCGTGACATTGCTGCTTGATGTACGTTCTTTGAGTTGATTATATGGATATACATAAACGTATGTATGTTTGTCTATGTATACAATTTTAGATAATGAATTGTATTTTGGTTTGTTGGATGAGGTGATAAAAAAATTTGTGGAATATATTTTTTGAAGAAATATACAATTTATAAATACGAATTTTACATAATAATTAATAAGATGTTCATTTCATACCATTATGATTAACCGTATTGTTCTCTAAAGTGCCCGGTGGCGCCTCAGGTATCATGCTAACAGCTTGAGCAGTTGCATTTGCTGCTAGCATAATCGGTTCTGGTGGTGCTGCAGTAGTAACTGGTGCCTGTTGCATTTGTTGAAGTTGCTCTGGCACAGGCACAGTTTGTTGCATCCATTGCTGAGGAGCATATGCATCTACAAAATTACAAAAGATATTGTTACATTTATAAAAAAATTTTTTATTTAAATATTTAATAATATATTACCATTACCCCAAGAATTTGGTGGTGGATAAGCAGCATTAAAATTAGGTGCTGTTGGTGGCGGCATACCATAGGGATCTGGTCTTGTAGGAAAGCCGGTTTGATATTGATTGTATTGGGGTGGATTACCCATATACATTTGTGGCGGCATAACACCATATGGCTGCTGTGCACTTGGTGGTGGCTGAGCTATAATTGGTGGAGGTGGTTGTTGTACCAACATCGGAGAATTTTGTTTCATTGGCGACCATCTATTACCACCCCTTCTAATTGGACTTATAGAACGACTATTACTACGTCCTCGACCACGAAAACGATCGCGTCGATCTCGCCGATCACGTGGCGGAGGAGATCGTCGTCGATCTGGAGAACGTCTACGATCCGGCGAACGTCTGATACGTCTACGATCTGGTGAATAATCACGAAATCGGTTACGTCTTGGTGAGGGTGAACGACGTCTCCTTAGTGGAGAAGGCGAACGACGACTCCGAGATACTGATTTTCTTTTCGGCGGACTCCCTGAAGGTGAACGTCTTCGACTTTTTTTTATTAAAGGTTCAGATTCTAGCTGTTTAGAACCTATTAAATAGTAAATTTAGTATAATTTGTTTTTATTTAAACCATATTTTGTATTAAAAAAAGTAGTATATAAAAAATACTTACTAAATTCATTTGGTTCTATTTCTACGCCAGGCGGCCCGGGGGGTAATGCATTAGTATTGCCCAAACGCCTATCCGTTGGTTGTTGTAATATTAAGTCTTCCTCCATTGCTTTCTCTTATCGAGAACAAGTCAAACGATAGCGTGTTTTACAACAAAAAACAACCGAGTACAAATATGCTATTAAACACTTTATTTTTATAGCACAGTTCAATATTTTATAATTTATTATTGTTTTTTTTATGAATTCTTAAGAAATTTATAACATTTTCACATAATTTTAATTTTTCACACAAAATGTCTCACCTCAAATGCCGTCAAACAAGAACTAGTAGCGGAATCAGTGAAAACGAAACACGAATGGAAGGCAAAAATTATAAGCAGGTACACAAAAGCAAATTTGTTAATAATAAGCATTAAAATCAACTAATGATATTAGAAATAAATTTTAACAAATTTATATTTAATTTTATTACATTTGACTTAAACAATAAACTTGACTTTTTTATCGTTTTAACTATATTACACCAAGTTAAATTATATGTGCATATTATTATCGATAAACGGCTAGAAGAATTCATTTATATTATACCCCGTATACACATAATGCAACAGCGAAAAGCGGCAGTACAAACAGAATAGTGCAGCTATGAATACAGCCTGATACGACAAAAGAGAAAGTCGAAAGCGAATATAAAAATATTTTCTATTAAATTGATAAATTATATTTTTTTATATGATTAAATTTTTATAATTTTAAAATTATACCCGACCTATTGAATATTGATGTAGTAGTAGCAACTGCTTCAGCTACACATTCTGCTCTGTTTTAATATTTGACAATTGCATTATACAGATATTAGGTCTATTCCACGAGCTATTCATAGTAACACTATGAACACTGTGTAAAACACAAATAAAGTTCTTGATTTGTACTTTTTTTACTACGAGTTTTACTACGAGTAGCTCGTACAATAAAGTTCAAACCGAGAATTTTATTTGTAACACAAATATAATGCATAATTTCGCTCTTTACACAGATTTTCATGGAACAGCTTTATGTAAAATTTGGTGAGAACACCAGTGTCGGTCAAATAAACAATACAAAAATTTAAATTCAAACCAAAACAGCTGATTCACTCATCAACAGAAATT
>NC_051846.1:233173828-233181768 GCF_002237135.1 Teleopsis dalmanni | reverse complement strand
TGAACGCAATAAATTTTCATCTTCCTCAACTTCATCCGAAATCGAAATCGAACTGCGCAATGTGTTGTTTATGTGCTCTTATAATTTATAAACATTTTATTTTCTTCTGTATGTATATTATTTTTTTTTTGTTTTTTTTTTTGTGGATTCGATGATTATTATTTTTATTTTTGATTTTTAATTAATTTATTTTTGTCGATTTTATTAATGTTCAATTTATCTTTGTTTGTTGGATGGTGTTGTTGTTGTTGTAGTTGTTGCTGTAGTTGCTGGGTTGTTTACAACAAATTGTCTGACTGACAAGAAATTTAGTGGTTACGCAGCAACAGACATAAAGACGAGCCCGAACTTTTCTGTCTGATCTCTGGAACTTCTTTAGTTCATTGCAGTACAGCACAGCACAATATAGTATAGCAAAACAGAGTTCAGCAGTACAATTCAGCAGTTAGTTTTGTTTACAATATTTTTAATTGAAAATAAAAACTGTTTTTATTTATTGCAGTTTTTCTTCTCATTTAATTATTGAAAGCTAAAATAACACAAAGGCCGTAAAAAGATTATATGGCAGCCCTTCTCAGTTGGGCTGTTGACGTCTATGAAAATTGCTGCATTGCTGCTTATGCATTGTACATTATGGAAGTAATTTCCTTAATGTACACACATTAACTATTCACTATACTTTTTAGTCTGCATAAATATTTGAAATAGTTTAAGAGAATTTTTAACGTTTGTATAAAATACGGCCTTCATTAAATCAACTTAACTAAGGCATTAATCATACGAGTAGGAAAGTAGCAAAGTAGCAGAGCGTGTGCACTTAATATCTCCAGAGCTTTTGTATCTTTTCATAATGAGCGTGGTTTAATGTAAAGTTTAGTATAGCATGCTGTATTATAAAAAGATTTGATATTTAAAATTATGTTACTCGTATAAATCCATACAGCTTACAGCATATTAATACTTGACTTATTTGACATAAAATATAAGGCAATGAATTAGAAATTTTTCTAAGCACAACTAAGTAAGTTAAACATAAATATCGATTTTTCACGCCTTCTCAAACGTTCATTTCATTACTTAATGCTATTCAAATAATAATGAAATCGAAGCTATTTAGTAGGTATTTAGGCACACGTTTTAAACTTGATTAATTACTCAGAGCCTGTCTTCAGAAATTTAGTGTGCTTAATGCACACTAAATTGTTACTACAACTACCAACGAAAGAGCGAATGGCAAACAGAGTTGATTATATGCTCTGATTTATCTTGCACTGTGTCGGAGCCTTAATTCGGCTAATGTTAATTCGGTAAGGCGAAAAATCGTCTTCAAATATCCACGATTTCGTTCGTTAATAAACACATTGCGCCAAGTAAGTGTTTAGCGTTGTTGCTTTTAGCGTGTGAGTGTGTTTGTGTGTGAATTGTTTTGCTACGGAACCATAACCTACCACAATGCAAAAAATAAAAGAAGAAAAGCAGAAAAAGAGCAAAACATATTTTTTGCTCTTTGTAAGGCAATGGCTCTTTGCTAACTGCGCTGCCAACAAAACAGCATCACACAATATGTTTCCGTCGCTGCTGGTGCTCGCTGGTTGTTTCTGCTATACCCGCTGCGCTGTCGACTGCTGTCTAATGCTGCCTGCTGCTGTTTATTGTTCACTATTCACCGTTCACTGTTCACTGTTCACTTGCTCATTGCTAAGTGCAGTCAGTCTGGCTTTATGTTTGGGTGCATGTGTGTACATGCGTAATTGCGTACCTCACACAATTAGACACAAATTGTATCTTGACATGTATTTTCACACCTTTCACACACATTTTTTTTTTCGCTAGAGCTGTTAAAATAAAAAAATCTTTTTTGTTTTTTTTTTTCTTTAAAAAAATATTGTAAAATTTTCATTGAAAAGATTTTGTATCTCGTGATGATTGCAAATGCCAATTGTGGCACATCGCATCGAAGTATTAAAATTATTTTTGTATATCTTTTAGTTTTATTACTTCAATCCTATCTTTGTGCCATTATTTTACACCTTTTTTTCTCGGTTTTATTGGCTTAAAATTCTGTTATGGATTTATTTTTGTTTTCTTTTTGTATTTATGTTTTTTGTAACTTTTTAAAATTTACGATTTCGATATTTAAGTACAAATATGTATATTAATAATATACAATAAATATAAACTCATAAATAAGTATGTAGATATATATACATATATATCTATAAGAAGAAGTATAACTTAATGTGTTTCTTATGGGATTTTATAACATTTACCATTTCACGTCTTCGACCGTCCTTCCCTTCACATCTTTGTCTTTACATATATATCCGTCGATACGTATATGTCTGTATTGTTATAATTTTTGTTTTGTTTTGTTTTTTATACATATATAATTTATTGTACTTTTGTTTTGTATCTTTTGCCGCTTGGTAACATAAATGTTTGGCGTACATTTGTTTGGTATCTTTTTTTTTCCTTTACGTATATTTAATTCTTTTCACTTTTTTTTTATTATTTTTTATTCATTTTATTTTTTTTTGTATATTGTATTTATATGATCGTAATAAAGTTTCAACATTTTTCATCATTAAAATAAAATATAAAGCCGAAATTATATTTTATCGTCTTGGCATTATTCTTTCCTTAAAACATACAAAATTATATGAAAGGCAGAAAGATGTACGCAAAGAAGGAACCAACCACACCGAAATCAACAGCAACAACAACAACAACAAGAACAGAAACACCATCAACAGCATCAGCAGCAGATACTTTAATACAATAATAATAATAATAATAACAACTACAAGATATATGGGAAACACAAGAAACCGCACTTTAAATGAGTCAAAAAAAGAAAAAAAGAAAAAACCCAAAAACAACAACACACAAAACAAAAACAAAAACAAAAACAATAACAAAATTGAAGGCAAGAAAAAACAATTTTATAAGAATAAATAAAAGGAAATATTCTTTAATTTGGTTGAAAATAAAATATAAAATAAATATTTCAAGAAAATTTTCTCGTTGTTGTTGTAGTAATTTATAATATTCCTTAACGATGTGCAAAGGGCAAAGCACAGTGACACAAAACGCTTAAAGCAACCAATAAAATGTTCAATTAGATCGGCGGACAAGTAATCGATATCGAGTATCGATAAACAGGAATGATAATTAAGATATTTATTTTTATTTTTTTTTTCGATGTGTTTTTTTTTTCGATTATGCATCGACATTCAAACAAGGACGATTAATTAGATTAAATATTTATTTTCAAAATATATATTTATCTGTCTATTTATAATTATCAATGGACAATTTATACATTTTATGAATAGGTAAATAGTTTAAATATAGTTACCAGGACGACATAACATACCTTATGATATGAAATCCTTAAGTTGATACGATTGCTTACCGTCACAGGTCGATAGATAACTTTTCATTGACCGTAGAACTACATTTATCACGTTGAATTTAAATAATTTAATACATCTTTTATTCTTGAACCAATGAACAGTCCAACAAGTTGTCAGAAAAGTACTTTCCTGTAAACCTACTTCTTCTGGAGGCAAAAATGCTTCACAGTTTCCTTCCCCAATAAATTTCCAGAATTTCTGCTAGAGTTGCTATACATCAGCGACCAAAAAGAACTGCATTAGGCCCTGCAGTATTTATCTGATCCCTTTAAATGAATTCCCAAGATCTGGTCTTGTTATATGAGAGTCATATTAACCGGAAAGTTACACATGAATCTATGAATATTTTGAATAACATAACGGCTAATATTTTTTTTAATTATCATTGAAAATGACATTAGTGTTCAGTACTGTGTAGCAAAGCACTATAAGAAAGATACTTACTTGAACAACGTATAGAAACTATTGTATACTTTTACACATAGAATAAATTTATTCGGACTGCATACCGTGTTATTTATTACTTAATTACTTACTTAATGTGTCATTGTCGAACTTGGCAGCGTTCAACATACTCCGTCAGCCTATATATTTGGCCTGCTGATGCCAGTTAGAAAAATCTAACTGCCACAGGTTACTTAAAACATGATGGTACCATCTTAAAAAAATGCTGGTTTTTATTGATTTCCTTCTGATGGTACCTTCTGATTGGAATCTCCAAGCCAGCACTGTTACAGAATCTTTATTCGCCTGAATATAAGGATGTCATAGTACACAGTTCGTAAGTACACAACTCGTTGTATCATCGACAATGCTACCAGAGGCGTGTTTAAAATCGTTAAAATAGTGATGTATGTTTGTCAGAATTTAATATATTCCGAATATCTGGTTGTTGTTAATCTATTGTTGGTTAATTGTTGGTTAATCTGTGCTTGCGAAAACCTTATTGGCTGTGCTGAGGACAGAGATCCTTAGTAAATTGTTAGAAAATCTGAGAAGACAATTGTTATCTTCTTCCTTCTAAATAAATGAGAGGAAATTGTGTTTTCTCAACCGAAAAATTGATTTCTATCCTACAGGAAGGGGAGATGCTACTTTTCTGGAGAACTACTGCCATTTCGTTACAAAAAATTTTATTATGACACTGACCACTTTTCTTGGCAAGCTTATTTTCCATTTCTCTGTCAGTAATTGGGATTTAATTGTGAAGTGTTTGTATCTACGTCTGTTTATTTTGAGAAGTATCGCTTCTTAAGTTTTCAACTGCGGCTATTTCTTTTCTGCTAAATTTGTCTGTTATTTTGTTATAGAAAATTCCAATGTGACCTAGAATCGAAAGAATCCATTGTGAACCTACATGTTAGGGCATATACCTGAATATTTTAGGTATTATCGCTTCTTAAGTTTCGAAATGGGGTTATTTCTTTTCTACCAAATTTGTCTGTCATTTCGTTATAGAAAATTCCACTGTGATCTAGAATCTAAAGAATTCATTGTGTACTGCTAGGATATATACCTGATTATCTTAAGAACTATCGCTTCTTAGATATCCAAATGCGGCTATTTCTTTTCTACCAAATTTGTCTGTTATATCGTTATAGAAAATTCCAATGTGACCTAGAATCAAAAGAATCCATTGAGAACCTCCATGTTAGGGCATACACCTAATTATTTTAAGTACTATCGCTTCTTGAGTTCCCAAATGAGGCTATTTCATCTCTATCTAATTTGACTGCCACTTTGTTACTGGAAATTGTAAGGCAATTCAAAATTCATAGGCTTTGAAGCCGATATTACTAATGATATTAAGCTTATACACACTCCTCTATCGTCAGTTTCGATATGATCTGCTAAAAACGCAGTGTCTTTATTATTTAAGGTCGCTGCTTGGCTATTATTTAGGGTAACTAGGGTCCAAGATTAAAGTGAACACACCTGTTTCTCATGTCAATATTTTCTTGAAGTGTTACAATGTTTTAAAACATTCCATTTTGGTTTAAATAATTTACTTAGTTTTACTTTTATTATATTTCTAATTTTGCAATACAATCATTATTTCTAATTAGTTGTCTTTTATATCTCACAATATTGAATATCATTATTATAAGTATACATGCATATATCGAAGCATTAAAATAAAATATTGAAACTGTAGTAATTCATATTCTAAAGTAATTATTTATTAATAAAAAATTCCATTTATCGAGATACACAGCAATATGTATCTCATATATAGATACAGATATATTTATAAGTGTGCATATTTGTATGAATGTAAATTATCAAAGATCAATAGCAGCGGAACATCTTTCAATATTTCTTAACTAATCAGAAATGCTTTTATGCATTTAATTAATTTTATTTATAATAATTGAAAGTCTCTCCCCACTGTGTGAAACAAAACATGGGCTTTTAACTCGCAGCTGCGAAGGAAATGATTTTCGAAAATTGAAGTTTATGACGATGAATGGAATGTTTTTTTGTTATTTTAACAAACGCGAGAATGAGCTGGAGCTGGAACTGGAGCTGTAGCTGGAGCAAATGAACAAAAACTCCCATTTATTTTTATAATAATTTCTCATATTTTTCTTTTCTTTTGGTTTATATATATATATATATATTTCTTAATTTATTTTTATTTTATGTAATTTAAAGAAACGCAGGCGTTCGACGGGCACAACGAACTTTGGCTTCAATAAGATTCGATGAAGTAACGCCGAAGTAAGCGTCCGAAGATTGCATAGAATTCCCATTTACTTTGTAAAATGTAAAATGTAAAATGTTTATTTATAAAATTAATTGCGCTCTCAGCAATCACTAAAAATTAAATAATAATTACAAGAAATTTATTTATGAATTATTGATACAAGCGAGTTTTATAAGCAAACTTGTTTAAGCAATTATTAATTTTTTTCGTTTCAATTTTAAAATGTATCTGTACAAATATTTATTTTAATTACTTAAAGCCACTAGTAGAGAGCATGAAGTGTATTTATTGATTAAAAGTTGAGAAAAAAATTTTCTTGATTACAAACCTAACCCCCTGCGTACTCCCGCACTAATCCACCTTTAATTTCCAGATACTTGAAATAGATTTTTATAATAAAATTCACTTCACATACTCGCATACTCACATACTCACATACTCACATAGGTACAAGTAATGCATGCACCGCACTCACACTGAGTGCGAGTACTCAGCACTCATGCACATTTGTATCTATGCAATTGCATATTTGGGTTGGTTATGTTTCCAATCAGTGCTGGCAATAGCTTTTTGGATTATGACAATGCATATTTTTATATTTGATTGACGTTAACATATTACATTCTTTGCTTTATTTTTTCTTTGCCTTAAATAATTTTCTGCTTTAATTTAACACAGTGTACGTATAATTATTATTAAAAAATATCTGTAACGTTTAGCTCGATTCTTTTGGAGTGGTGTGGAGTGGAGTGGATGGAGTTGAGTTTGAATAAAATAAAAGCAGATTTATTAAAAAATTACAAAAAACGCATTTAATAAAATATATCGTAGAAGATTAAAATCGAAAACGAAATCGAAATCGGTATCGACTCCAACTCCGACTGCGACTGCGACTACGACTGCAACATGGCAAAGACAAATTCGATTGTATTGTGACAACGTGGAGCTGTAGCATGAGTACTAGAGCCCATATCCATACCCATACCCAAACCCAAATCCAGCTCACACTCGCATTCGCATTCGCATTTGTGCTCATATCTGTTATTTGGATCAGTTTAACGGCATAACAGCGATTGGAGACGGAATTGTCGTTGGAGTAAGGTATGAGCTTCATTTTGTCTGCCTGGCAGTCTGTCTTTACCTATGTATGTTAGTTGGCAGGCAAGCCCGCTTGTCTGTGTCTGTCCGCATGTATCTGTATCTACATCTTCAGCGGTATGGTTGTCACTGGCTTGCATACAAGTACATATTCGGGATTAATGAATTTGATATAATGACATTTAGATTGCATCTGCATAATATTTTTAATTGTATCTACTTGAATGTTGTATTAAACGTTTGTCATTTGTTGTCATTTAAATAATCTCATTCGCATCTTATGGTCGATATTTGTACTTGTTTACAAATATGTTGTTAACAATTTAAGAAATAAAGGAAAAGGAACTGCGAAGAAAATACGAGCAGAGCATAGCAGTACGTATGTCTATGATAAACTGATTCAACCGATAATGTGTAGTGCTTTGTAAGATGGATTAAAAATACTTAACAATTTACTTGGTTGAAAATGATTTAAAAGACTTACAGAACTCTGGGTAAATGCAATACAAAAAAAATAGTAAGTAATTGACTCTGAATTGGATTTGATTTTAAATTTGATTATTGAGAAAGTTTCCTGAGATTTTGGTGAGAAAAATATTGTGTGACCCCATTAGATTAAAAGAGTCTTAAAAGAAATTTGTAAAAGTTTTTTTAAGTTCTGATGAGAAAGTAAATAAGACATTTGTGGAAGATTGCCTTATTACAGGACATTATATATA
>NC_051846.1:233168180-233173728 GCF_002237135.1 Teleopsis dalmanni | reverse complement strand
TATATGTATAATCTAAAGAAAAGGGATGTTACAGAGCAAGGGTAAATAAAATAATTAAAATTCATAAAATGCGATTTATGTAAGTGGTGATAAATGGGCAATAACCATTAATGATTTGATAATTGAAAAATTTTATTAAATACATTTATTTTTTCTAATTATAAATAAAATTATAAAATTAAAAATTAACAGAACTAACTAATCTAATACATACAAAAAATATTAAAACTAAATATAATTTACAAGTAAATTTGATTTATAAATAAATTTTAATTTAAAACTAAATATAATTTACAGATTTAATATTGCTAATTGAAAATTGTTATAGTTTTATTATTGCTATTAATTATATATGCTTTTGGTGACTAACTAAATACAATATTAACAAATATTTTACATTTTTACAATTTCAACTAAATATTTATAACATTAATTAAAAATAATTAAAAATAAAATAATTATCTATAATGTATATATAATAATAATATTGAATTGAAAACAATTGAATTGTTTAATTTTTTTAATAAATAAATTTATTTTCTTTTTTTTAATATATTTATATAACTAATAATAATATTAATAATATTTTACACAGTTTGTTTTTCCATTTATCTATAGATTTTTTTTTTACCATATTTACATTTTTACATTAACTACTAAATTGTTTTCTTTTTTTTTTAATTTCATTATAGTTTTCATTTTTTGTATTACAATAATTTTTTTTTTAATTTAATTTTATATTTAAACATATAATAACATTTTTGAACACATTTATTCCAAAGTTAAAAAATATTTAGTTTCTTCGGTTTGGTTTTGGTTTCTTTTACATATATATATGAATATATATATATGTGTGTTTGTTTTAATTTTTTTTTTGTTTGAATTAAATATTTTATTTAAAAATTATTGGAAAAATTGTATGCTACAAATTTATTTTATATTGAATATAAAAATTAGGCGTTAAAATATTTGTTTTATACTGAAAATTTAATAATAGCTGGAAAAATATTTTACAAATATTTTGTTTTTAAATTAATTAAACCATTTTTATTTAGTTGTTTTAAGAAAAACGGTGCCGAATTATGTGTGCAAATGCATTTTTATTAATTTGAAATAAAAAAATTATTTATATATTGGAGAATAGTTCAGAAATTGAGAATGAATATTAGCACCTTGTATGAATTAGTTTCCTTTGCAAGTATTTTTTAAATAATGAAATTCAATTGTTTTTTTTATATGTTATTAAGCTAATTGTATAAATTTTTTTATTTTTATTCCTGAAATAATATAAAAATATTATTAAATTATCTAAACTTAAAACCTTAATAAAATATAATGCCTTTTTTCACTTGAATTACTATCAACATTTATAATACTAAAATGTATTATTTAACTTAATACAAATTAATTGTTAATAGTTTTTGTTTTAATTTTAAATTTAAAATTTGGTGTTTTTGTTTGTAATTATGTATTTTTTTTATTAAACTTTATTCATATTCATTTTTAAAATGTTTTGTACAAATACGCCTTCTTCGTAGCTACATTTTATTAATTTCTAATGAAATTTGATTTAGTTTTTATTAAGAAAAATATTAAAATATTAGTTCTTTTATGTTTTATATATGCTCAGAATAACAAATCTTCAGAAAATTATTTAAGCGATTTAATCTTATACAACAGATCAAAATTAAGTGAGTATTAATGTGTATATGAATGATCGTAATATTGTTTGTAGTCATAGAACTTAGTATATATCAAAATAAAATTTATAATACTATATATAATTATTTAATTTTTATATGAGAAAACAATGATTTTGTTAACGAATTGCATTTCATACAGCTCCATATAAAGGGTTACCTATTCCATGGTCCTGATTTGGCAGTACTGCATCAGTGGCATATGCGAAGAGCTGCTATTTATGACTGCTTTATAATATGACTCATTAAAAAAATAGTGACGATTTTTGCCACAAATTTTACTCAGTGATGAGGTTGAAGCGGACATTTGGTGCAACAAATATTCAGTCATAAATTTCGAAAGACCATTGCACCCACAAAACATCATTATATGATGTATCTGTTGGTCTGGAGATGTGATAGGCCCAAGCCCCTTTTAAAAATTCTGAACGCATGACACAAACCATCAATTCTGAACGCTATATCCACATGATTAACATTTCTACTAATGGTAAAATTAAAGATAAGTATATAGAATATATGTGATTTTGAACAAGACGGTTCCATAAACTGTTCCATAAACTTGTTACGTTTAGACTTTGTTGTGGGAAAAGTTTCTTGAACGTTTAATTTCACATTTCTTTGAAGAAAATTAGAAGTCGAAATAAAGCCATTTCTTAGCATTGGACTTTTTTTATTTGTTAAGGCAAAGGATCTTGTTTATAGGGATAATCTTTAAGTCTGGATACTTTAAAAACAAAACATAGTTCATATTAACATAGTTTTAGATCTTAAAGTTAATATAATATAATGTCATCTGTAGTAACAAAAAATTTTAAAGTTTTTTATGAATGTTTTAAGTCTTTACACTTTTAGAAAATACTAAGTTGTTATACTCTCCATCTTGTATTATGTAAATCTCTACCCTTAGCAAAGAGTATGGTTAAAATTTCTGAAAAACTTCGAGAATCCGTTGACTTCGAATAAACTGACTTATCAGAAACTGATAACGGAATACAATATTCTCAAAGAAAATACATTTTTTGAGTTGAAAAGAATTTGTTAATTAATTTGTTAATTAAAAAATTAATTAGTACAAAGTACTTGAAGGAATAATACTAGCAACACAGAAATCCGATTTATGTGTGAGTTACTTAATCACTAGAAGGGAATACATATGCAACGGATGCATTAAGGGTCAAAGTAGACATACAAATTTATTCCCAAATTCGACCTTATATGTTCTATATAGATGATTAAAATTGGACAAAAGTGAAAAGTAGTTAAATTTAATTTTCTCCAGGACACTTTAAAATTATTCACCGGACAAAATACAAACACAACTCTTAACATACACTTCTTAAGTGATTTAATACGAGTGTATACAAAAATAGAAACTTTTTTTTTTCTTAGTTATTCACATTAAGTTTAATCTAAATTTAAAGACAATTGCAGAATGTAGCTTAAATCAGCAGACACATCCTATTTTTGCTGATAGCCTATTCACACGGCAGAATTTAAACGCGATTTCGGAATCTATCTGAAATAGGCATTCACACGAAATTTTGCTGATTACAATCGGTAAGAAATAGTTAAGAAAAATCATGTGAATTAGAACATTTTATTATTTTTAAAAATAAGCGGAATTGAAGAACAGACTTTATAAGAGCTTTTAAAATTTCTGTTTGATAGTGAAGTATTAAAAAATAGAAAGAAATACAAAAATAAGTTTTTGAAACATCTTTTCCTAAATCTGTTTAAAAATAAGAAACATGTGGATATAAGCTATAACAGCTGGGTTAATATAAATCAGATTAATAACCCAGAATGTGGTATTGACCAGAGATTGCAATAAAACATGGATAAAAGGTTTTCCATTTCTTCTGAAGATTCACGATTTTGTTTTAGCTTATAGAGTTATAGAGTTACAGTTGATATATTTAATATAGTAAAATAAAATATTTGTATATATTTATAAATTTAATATATACGGCAATACAATGGATCTATAAGTCTGAGAGGATCTCTTGGGATCGCCGGCAGAACCTACCTACCTATATATTTAATACAATAGTCATATTCATCATTTTCGCATATAAAAATTATATATAAACTTTTTCATTTAAGCCGATATGGTAAATTCATGTTTATTTTTTATGCAACGGAAGATGTTTTAGTTTTTTGAGTTAAATATATATAACCAAAACAAAAAATTAATGAAATTTAATTTAAAAAAAAATTAAAAAAAACTTTTGTTCGTTAAATTATTCCACATGATAAAAAAAGTTGTTTATATTTGAATTACAACATATTTTTAATAGTTAAATAAGCTTTATCTAATCTAAAAATATTTTAAATATCTAAAAGAATAAATAAAATTTATTTAAAGTTTAAAAAATATTGTTTGTGTGTGCGTGGACGGTTTTCAAAGCTGTTAAATATACTTAATGAATTTCATTTATAATTATTATTTTCATTTATTATAAGCATATTACATATGTTTTTAGTTAATAAATAATTTTTGTTTTTATATTCAACTAGAAATATTTTTAGATTTATGTACAATAAATATTTTGATATATTTTTTTTACAATATGCAAATAAAAATTGCATTTCTCAGTCAACTTTTTTTTAAAAATTTAATTTTCATTTTTATTAAGTAAAATATTGAAAATAATAATTTAGAAAAAGCGAAAATATTTTTAAAATTTATAACGAACAAAAGTTTATTATTTTAATAATTTTATTAAGACATATTTTTCTTGAGTTTATTGAAGCAAAGATATTTTATAAGAAAATTTTGAAGAGTGAATGGATTAAATTTAATTTAAAATAATTTAATTTAAATAAATTCTTTATTTTTATATATTAAATTTACAGTCACATTATTATTTCCTCTTGCTAACTCGAGTGGTTATTAATTTTTATTTATAAATTTAATTTTTAATTAAATTTTCATTTTAATGTATGAGTTTTCATTGAAGATTTGTACTTTATTTTACTGGTTTCAATCGGGGGGATAAAGCTAAGAATTGTACTGGGCTTACAGAATTTATAATTTTTTATTTTTATAGGGTTTAGTGTATTGAAAATAAAATATGATATAGTGTGAGAATTAAGTAAAACTCTGAGTAATGGGTTTTAGATTGCATAGGTATTGTATTAATTTAAGTCCAATTAAAATATTTAATATATTTTAATAAAAATAATTTTAAGAAAATAATAAATATTTGTATAAATGAAATAAAAAATTTATAATTAAATCAAGAAATAACATGAACAGGTATTTAATATTATTGTAGTACTATAAGCGTTACATTGAAATAAATTAACACTATAGTTTTCAGAAGCTATTATGTGTCCCTTATTCATCAATTAAACTTAAAACATTTTTTAATTATACATATAATTATAATATTAAATATTAATATTAATAGCAGAAAGTTTCTAGTTCGTTTCTGGAAAAACGCTCTCTCTCTCATAAGCATTGAAATATATTATTAAAGTTTCAATCATGTAATATTGAAGTAAGGGGAATTGAATAAAAATAGAGTAGTGAATAATCTGTTTCCCGGCTGACAAAGAGTCGAAGCACTACGATCAAAGCATATCTTTTGTGCTAATAACTGATCCCAACAAAAAATGACATGAATCCTTCTGAGTGTAGAACATTAGGTTTCTTATTGGCGTAATTTTATTATCAATTGGTAAAATATGTTTCTTGATCACTGTAGAGTCATAAACAAATTTTACTATAAGTCTATAAGCCAATCCAAGTTTTGTACATTCAAATGAATTCTGTACAAAATAAATTTATTTTTGAGGATTTGATCGGGTAATTAATTAAGTTAGGCCACACTAGATGATTT
>NC_051846.1:233158414-233168080 GCF_002237135.1 Teleopsis dalmanni | reverse complement strand
TTCGTTTTTACTTTTTTAATAGAATCAGTTTGAATATGTATGTCTGAAGTGAACAGACATATGAACATGTTGTTACTACTTGTGAATACGGACAGTTAGGAGAGAGAATAGAGTTTTGCTATTCATAAAGAGAAGTCCTCGTATTCTCGAGTATACAACCTGGAAATATTTGTCTATAACGATAACTAAATGCCGTTTAATATTCCTATTCGGTATTTTTTAATCGTACTATTTTATATACCATAGCTACTAGCTAATAAGGAGAATAGAGTGTTGTTGTTCTTGTTGTAACCCTCAAGTATCTGCCAATGTAGTTCCTTTGAATGTGTTAGACGGTTCTTAATCGTCGAACTCGATGAGCACTGTTCATTATTCCTGTTGGAAATTTACTAACCATAAAGATGAACTAATAATAATAAATAAAACTAACTTATAGTTAACTAACTTTATGAGTTTTAAAATCAATTAAATTAATATGTATTTTCCAATCAAATTTCTTCTTTGAACATATTTACATATTTCACAAAGGTTTTGAGGAAAGGTATTAGGATTAGGTTAGGAATAGGTTGTAATTTATATGCAGATAATGCTTATTTACAGGTTTTGTTATAAAAAGCAAATAGCAACAGCATGATAACTGCTGAGAGCAGTTAAATTGGAGACGTCAAATTAATTGCAGACACATTCTTGAAGCGTTTGTCATTTCTTCTCAATAAAAAAAACACACACTTTTTATTTAAATTACAAGCACAAACAGTTGTTGTATTAGAAAGAAAAATTTTGGTAAATTGGTAAATTTTTAATTAATGAATATTACTGCACTCATGGCAAGTAAAAAATTTATCAAAAAAAAAAAATGAATAAGAAAAAATGTTTAAACAATCGAATTGTTTTTGTTATTAATTTTATATTTGTAAAATAAAAACCAATTGTTGTATTTTTCGTGGGAGAAAAAAAATTTTGTTTGTTGTTGCTTACTCTCCAACGTTGTTTCTGGCTTAGTGCATTTGAAAATTGGCTACGTTCAAGTAGTGACTGCAAATAGGTTACTTCAATTAAACACTAATATTTTAGAATTCTTTAAAATATTATTTACAAAAAGAAAAAAGAAAAATAAAATATGTAATGCATACAATGTGGAAGTAATGCATATACAAATATGAGGAAATAAAAACTAACAAAGCACATTTCATGAAAATTAGCAAATTAAGAATTGATAATGTCTTTGAAAGATACTGCGTGCATAAATGTCAATTGCCTCAATAATGAGAAATATTGATTGAAAACGTTGCTGCTGCTCTTGCTCTATATATTATAGATTATATACATACATACACATAAATGTATAGATATATATATATATATTGTGTATATTAATTGATTGTGTTTACCTTTTGCCATGGATGACTTTTTATTTGTGGAAATTTAAATTCCGTATAATTTGGATTCATTTCGCGAATTTGTTCTCGTGTTGGTGTACCCAAAACTTTAATAACTTCAACTAATTGATCAACACCGGAATCACCGGGGAATATAGGCTGACCCAAGAGTAATTCAGCTAAGACACAGCCAGCGCTCCATACATCTAAAATATTCCATTAAAATATAATTAGATAAAGAAACTTATTCAACTTTTTTCAATAATATATATACTTACCGATTTTTGTTGTATAATTAATTGCACCAAATATTAACTCTGGTGCACGATAGTACCGAGAGCAAATATATGATACATTCGGCTCACCATGTAACAATTGTTTTGCGCTACCAAAATCGCATAGTTTCAACACTGCTGTCTCTGGATCTAATAGAAGATTTTGGGGTTTAATATCGCGATGACAAATTCCCAAAGAGTGTATATATGCCAAACTTCTAAACAACTGATACATGTAAAGCTGTAAATGTATTTTAAAAATATTAATAATTTTATTTAACTCTATTGACTCTATATTTTTTTTATTTTTTAATACATACACGAATAAAGTTGATTGGTATCGTTTGTTTAGTTTTAGCGTATTGACGTGCAACTTTGTAAACAGTTTCTGGTATATATTCGAGGACTAAATTCAAAAACACTTCATCTCGCTGAAATTAAAAAAAAAAACAGGTTAATGATTTATATTAAAAGATTATTTCTTTTTGATCTATTTTATAAAATAATATTAATAAATTAATATAGAAAATAACCTAAGGATAACACCCATCAAGCAGATAAATACTAATTAATACTACAATTAAAAGAAAAAAATTTTATTTTATTTTTTAATAAAATTACAAAAGTAATTTTTAAAACCAATATGTAGGAAATGATAAAATGTAACTAAGACTTCTGACAATGAAATATTTAACGTAAACTTAGATAGACATATAAAATATATCTTTTAAAATTTCTATAAATATATTATTCAGCACAATATATAAGATATGATTATCAATACGATATGATTGATTAATTAACACTTGCCACATAAGTAGGTTAATTCAGATTATACTGGCGATCCTAACAATCTACTTTGGGCTATTGATCCATTGCTTTATCGTATAAAAATTAGAGGTTTAAAAATCCCTTTGAAGTTTTGGCAAAGCCTAAAATACTTTTTAGAAATATGTTCTGGAGATAACCAAAATCCTCAAAAAAGGAAGCCAATATAGATAGAGAACCCGCGTCGCGGTTACACAACAAGCGTAGTAGAAGGCATATGTGCCGTACTCTCCACATGTAGTACAGGAATGCTTTAATGGAAGATTTAATTTTTTCGTATGGCTCTCTTATCGGCTGTGACTCTTCAACAAATCTACCACAAGACTAATGTCTTTACGGAGGATTTCAATGAATGATTATTTTTTTTCTTAATAGAGAGCGGCTAACTTGCATATCGTTAAGTCTTTCCATCTTTTATTAAAGTGCTAACTACCAAACTAAAATTCAAATTCAAGTCTAGCATTAAACCCATATGTCTTTATATTTCATAAACCTGGCACATTACACGTGCAAGTGTTTGTGAACATATTTTCACGTTATATACAATATTGAGGTGATCTTCAACACAGAATTATATCTGTTGATGAGAGAGCTCGGTGGCTTTTGAGAGGAAAATTAAGTCAAGAAAATGGAATTGGATGGGCTATTTCTTGACGAAAGTTTAGAAGAATATAGGAAAAATGGTGTTTGAATAGAAATAGGTGTTTGTCCATTCATCTTCTGGATTCGCTCATTACGTGTGTAGCGTCAGAGTAAAGGCACCGGATCGGAAATTAAACACTGTCGCAAAATCATAAAAGATTCCTATGCTCTTTCATGAGCAATTTTTAATATTTAATTTATATGTATTAAACATTTCTATATATTGTAGGTTGAAAAAATCAAGAATTAAAAAACAATTTCAAAAATATATAATATAATAATTATATAAATATATTAATATATAAATATATTAATATTTTATAAAATATATAAAATATATATTAAAGACTGATTAAAAAAGAATAGATGCATTTTTACCATTTATGCATATTTGAATATTAGAAATCTTTTACCACAGATCTATCTTAATTTTTTAAGGATTGATATATTCTCATACGCTTTTTTTAAATAATTTTAAGTTGTAGCTAAGTATACGTACTAATATCTAACCACACTTAATAGTTGTTTATATAATGTAGGATTTGAAAATTTCAATTAGAGGAAGTAGAATGTAAAAAATTATGTGATAAAATATGTTAAAATGTTAAGCTTTTAGTATTAAAAATAAAACAAAAATTATACTTAAAAATGTAAACACAAAAAGCTTCAACTATTTGATACTTTTATCAATTTCTATTTCATAATATTATGATATATATAACCTAAAGAAATATGTTAATCTAAAAATGAGTATGTAGGCGATAAAAAAATGTTATTTATAAAGTATAAGTAATAAAATTCATGCATTTTGCATTTTATATAAAACTTTTCATTTATAAACTTTATAAATGTTTCAAAAATTACTCATGTTTCCAAAATTCAAATGAATTTTTTAGCATATTTAACAAATGTGTCGCATGAGAGAATAAATGCTGGCTGTTTGCAATTAATTTATTTTTTATTGTTTATACATATATACATAGTGTCGTACATATTATATTACAATATTGCATTAGCGAATACGATGAAATATTTACGAAGTTCATTGAACTGATTGATATTAATTGCTACATTATATGTCAAAGAGTACCTGTGGTTTGAGAACACCGGCCAAAATCCCAACATCAATGGGAAACTCGGCTAGCTTTTATTTTATGCAGAAAGCCGTTTTAATTATTTTGAAAACATATTTTTCAAATATAATAGATTATATATTTTTTTGTAAGTTTTATTATTTTTATTTTTAATAAATTTTGTTGTACATAGAATAAGAAAGAAGAAATTTTATATAATATTTGGATTTCAATATTGATTGCATTTACACTTGAAATATATGTTATAAATTCATTTGAATTTTTTTTATTACCATTATCTTTACCTACTAAAATAAGTGCATATTTCACTATTAATTAAAAAGAAATTTTAACAGATATAAACTAAAGGATTTTATAGACATTATTTATAAGAATAAGTAATATTAAATTTTTGCTTACCTTTTCACCACTCGAATAGAAAAAGTACAAAAGTTTTACAATATTACAATGTTCCAATTTACGCATTATTTGCAATTCACGATTCTATAAAATGAAGCAAAATTAAATTATTAATAATAGATTTGAAATAACAAAACAAAAATATTAATATTTACCTTAAATCGTCTGTCTTGTAAAACTTTTTTAATCGCTACCAGCTCCCCTGTGTCGCATAGTTTAGCTTGAAAGACTACACCGAAACTTCCATTGCCAATCACCTTTGTATCTGTGTAGGAAACTTCTTGTACACGGTCGGTACCTTGGCCGGGTGTTGCAACCACTGTAGTAACCTTGGAACCATCTCTGCCTAAAATTTCAAGAAAACAAAACCACAAAGTTGTTTATCAAAATTTAAAAAAATTCTTATAAATAATCGAATATAATATCATAATAAACGAAGTAAGGTACAAGAAAATTATATAGAAACTTATATAAATCACAAAGTTCTATAATCAACTATCATATAGCACATATATATATAATTATATATTTTATTTAAAAGCTTAAACCAATAATCATTAAAAGTTTACTGAGAATAAAATTAAGTTGAATGATATAGTGATAATATATACATATATATAGATAAAAATGTATTTTACCGAGCTATAATTTTTATTCCATATTATGCTAAAATAGAACTAATTTTATATCTCATTATCAATAATCATGCGGTCACTAGAGACATGATTATGTTGTGGTTTTTGTAGGCATTATATTTTTTTGGAACAAGTCGTAAAGGGATGGATCTTAATCATAAAATATTTACCAACAACAAACCAATTGGCAAGTGGTTCTACTATTATTTTGGGATGCGGTCACTAGAGACATAATTATGTTGTGGTTTATATAAGCATTATATTTTTTTGGAACAAGTCGTAAAGGGATGGATCTTAATCATAAAATATTTACCAACAACAAACCAATTGGCAAGTGGTTCTACTATTGCTTTGGGATTGATGATTATAGAGGTCAAGTTTCTTCAATTGTGTAATGTTTTTATCGGTTGTAGGGGTTGTAGCAAAATAATATCGAGATATTGATGATTTCTCGACCATTTGCTACCGCTAGTGAACTCATTCAATCTATAGTTATATACAAATCAGTTGACAGGGGATACTAATTTCTCTGTATGTAAAAGTACATATAGATATTAAAAGTACTTAAACAAACGCGGATATCTTCAGTTACAAATTTTCAGTGCTTTCCTGCCAGAATGTACATTTTTAATCAATATGAAGATATTGTCTGTCTTGTCTGGTAAATAGCCTAAATAATTTTTGAGCTAATCGAGTTCAGACTTATTAGATTCATAAACCCCAGCAGATTAGGTCCTGAAAAATAACTGCCGAAAATAAGTTTCATTCAAGAAGAAAAATTTTGAATTACTAATAATTAGTTTCTAGAACCCGTATCTAATTTTTACATGCATTTTTAAGTCGTAATTTAAAACAATCTCTAAATTTACTTTGATTAAATAGGTATGTGAAATAAAGCTTTTATTACGTAAGAAATATTATTTAGAAATAAACGATCTATTCCGGGAAAAAAATCAGATATCAGCTTAACTGATAAGACAGTGTACACAGTGAAGTAACATTGAGCAGTAGAGGATACAATCTATAATATGAGCAGTAGAGCCATATTATATGTGTAAAGGAAGAAAACTTTCCATTCACTTTTTGAGTATTTATCTGACAATATACATTCAAGTGTCTTCACAGTGGCATATCTATAGAAAGAAAAAAAAATTTATTTTTTAAAATAGTTTTTCAAAGAAGTGATAATTAAAAACATTGCTAACAATCGTTGCAACATTTGAACATAAGAACATTTTATATTCTTAAATTTTTTAATGGGAGCTAAATTCACAATTTATTTAAGAAGAAACCTGGATGTGAACAAATACGATAATAGTATACAATTATATTGTTAAAGTAAAAAAAGAATTAAATATAGGAAGAGAAGAGATTTTAAACATACCAACAGTTTCTAACTTTCCCAGGCTGTGTATTACTGCACCTTCCATTTGGCGGTGCTGAGGATCTTTGGTTGATGTTATAAGAGACGTTATAAATATTGCAATTTAACTAAATATTTTAGTAAATTGATTGCTGCTCTATTTTGATTTCACATAAAATTATTTCGCTTACATTATATTTTTATATAAATTTTATAATCAATTTTTTCCATTTTGACAATTCGAATAGAAAAACAAAAAGTCAACTTTGAAGTTTTATTTTTAATTATTTTAAAAATTAATAAAATGTATTGTACACTTTAGTACTTTAACTAAAAAAATTTATTTAAAATTTTTGTATTACTTGGAAAAGAAGTAATAAACAAGTTAGTTCTTTAACTTTAAGCCTATCATCAGATCAATAAATTTGATTAATAAATTATACCATATTAGAAGAAAAAATATCTATCTTTGAAAATCTAAACGTAAGCATTGGTTCCAAGAACAGACCGATCCACGAACCGAGTCCGACGACAAAGTACCATTCGCCACAACAAAAAGGAAATACACAAGCAGATCCCTACTGATAACAACAACAATAACAGTTTAACAACATTTCTGAAGAGAAATAAATTAAATCATACAATAAAAAAAAAAATTATAAAGAAAAAATACTGTTTGAGAACTCAAAGCAATAATATCCAAAATAGTTCACCTCAGGACGCACAGAAAGATATGCTGATCTACGGTCCGTCATCAGTTAAAAGATAAATAAATTATAATAATTCTACTATAGTTAAAGCTTAGTGTGGGGCAGCGATAAGCCCCCCAAACCATAAAAGAGTAAATACCGCAATAGCACTAACTCAAAGCAGAACAACAACAACAACAACAACAAAATAGTCCTCGTAAGAATGTACGAGTAAAAATGTAAGAATATCAAAGGCACTCAGTCAAACCAAGACATTAACATGCCAATAAAGTAGAAAAAGGATATTATCTAAAACAATAATCTAATCTGTGTAGATTTATCTAGAGAACAAGCTAATAAAATAACAACAACAAAATATTTCTCGTAAGAATGTATGAGTAAAAATGTAACAATATCAAAGGTCACTCAGTCAAACCAAGACATCAACATGCTAATAAAGTTGATGTCTTGGTTATAATCTAAGACATTATAATATTCTAATCTAAGATGAGTAGATTTACCTAGAGAAGAAGCTAATAAACTCATAAAATTTTTTGTTCTATAGGAACTGCAAATTTTTTGTTCTATCTTCTTCGAAGGAACTGCAGAATAGCGATTTATGATTAATAAATTAACTAATAAATATTAATAGATATTAACTAGTTGAACATTTCTTAACAGGCGATCAGTAGCATTAGCAGCACGTTCTTTACGAATATATCTTGAGGAAATATTGATATCGGTCCTCACAAAGCATATTGCATATTTTTCTCGTCCACACAATGAGCAAACACTGGGTGGGTTTACATATAAACGTTTACAAACACAGGAATCAATTGGTCTTGTGAAATTGATCAAGAATGTTTATATTTTATAGAGAAGTGGAAAAAAGGTTTCGCATTCATCACATTACACACACTATCTTATTACATATTATATTTAAAATAATATATGAATATATAATTATTATAATTGATGATGTGATGAATAAAATGATGATTAAATTTAATTTTAGTTTTACCTTCTGTTTCCCAACAACCTTCTAATTTCTCTTTACTTTCATCAATTTGTTTTGGAATGGAAAGTGCAACACTGTGTTCAGGCCATAAATCATTTAATTTTCCAATAAGCTGTTTCATGCCTAATATAATATTTTAATTTATTGCTTTATTTGTGCATTATTTGTGTTTAAATGACACAGACCAGACCACATTTTTATATAGATAAAAACAAATGTTATGAGAGTACAGGTGGTTGCCACTTTTTAATTATAAAAAAAAAACAAAAAAAAAAATAGCTTGCTTTCGTCTAATATAATAACGAAATTAATGGGTGTGATGAATATATTTGTTTTTTTTTTTTAATAATATATATTTTGTTGTCAAGCAATTAAAAGAATTATCTTATTAACAAATAAAAAGATTTATGTAAAAATAAAATATAAATGTTTTGTTTTTCATTTTCATTTTTAAATTTTCAAGGCATAAAAACAAGCGCAGCAATAAAATATCAACATTTTAAAAACATTATTATTTTATTAATATTTGTTTTAATTTTCATTTTGCGCCATGAAAAGGCAAAAGGCAGTTACTTTACTCAACAAATAAATGATTAAATTATTTTAAGGCCTAAGAAGATTAAATGCTAGTAACGTTGAACGTTGAAGAACATTAATAAATTATAAAGATAAGAGTTTTTTATTTTAACGTGAAATTATTTTTTTAAAAAAAATAATAATTAAAAATAGCATTCAGTCTTAATTAAGGGAAATCAAAGGGAAAGGGAGTGATTTTAAATTTAAAAATTATTACTATAAAATTGTCTTATATTTTGTTACTTAAATTAAATATAAGCCAAAACTTAATAATAATTCCTTGCCGATTAATTTTTCATCTTTTTTTTTTGGGTTTTTATTGGTATATTCCTAATGTTAGTGACATCTGCTTCATTGTCAGCAGCAATTGACAAGGTGCCTGGCAGGCGATTGCTCTATCAGACAAAAGTTCTAGTTTTGTCTTTCTTCGTATTACCCTCAGCTTTGACATTCAAACTATTCAAGACATTCAAATATATAATGAAATAGTATTTTTCTATTATTTATATTTAATTTCACATTACTTTGCTAATTATTTTTTATAATTGTTGTTGGCATTAAACAATATTTTTTTGGGTATATATATTTAATTGAAGTAGTTATCTATAATTTGATTTTTAATTAAAGAAGACACTTTTTTAATTTGATTAATACAGGGTGCTTTAATTATATATAATATATACATATATACATTTATTATCATTATATTATATATAATTTGATTTATGTATTATAATTATATTATATATAATTTTATGTATATATGTA